>NC_037681.1:19722736-19865599 GCF_003255815.1 Theropithecus gelada | reverse complement strand
GGTTTACGCCATTCTCCTGCCTCAGCCTCCCGAGTAGCTGGGACTGCAGGCGCCCGCCACCTCGCCCGGCTAGTTTTTTGTATTTTTTAGTAGAGACGGGGTTTCACGGGGTTAGCCAGGATGGTCTCGATCTCCTGACCTCGTGATCCACCCGTCTCGGCCTCCCAAAGTGCTGGGATTACAGGCTTGAGCCACCGCGCCCGGCCTCCCATATTAGTTTTTAAGAGTTTTTTTTTGGTAGATTCCTTAGGATTTTATACATAATCAGGTTTTCTGAGGAAAAAAGACAGTTTTGTTATTTCTTTCCAGTATCTCTGCTTTTCCTTTGTTTTCTCTTTCTTTTTTCTTTTTCTCTTTTTTTTTTCTGGGGGGACCTTCTTGCATAAGTTAGGACTCTCCCAGCACAATGTTGAATAGAAGTGATCTTTTAATCTTTAACTATTCACTGTGATGTTAGCTATAGATTTTTTTCAGAGATATCATTATCCAATTGAAGTTTCTCTTTCTAATATTCTGAGAGTTTTTTTTTTTTTTTAATTATGAATGCGGCCAGGTGCTGTGGGTCATGCTTGTAATCCTAGCACTTTGGAAGGCTGAGGCGAGCAGATCACTTGAGGTCAGGAGTTAGAGATTAGAGTGGCCAACATGGTGAAACCCTGTCTCTACTAAAAATACAAAAATTAGCTGGGCTTGGTGGCATGTGCCTGTAATCCCAGCTACTTGGGAGGCTGAGGCAGGAGAATCTCTTGAACCTAGGAAGCAGAGGTTACAGTGAGCTGAGATCATGCCACTGCACTCCAGCCTGGGCAACAGAGCGAGATTCTGCCTCAAAAAAATAAAAATAAAAAATTATGAACGCATATTGAAATTTGTGAAGCATGTTTTGTGCATGTATTGAGATGACCACTGCTGCTTATGAAAGTGTTGCTCTAGGTAACCGGACATCCTTGTTTGTTTGGTAGGGAGATGGATGTGGTGACAAAACCGTGCATGAAAAAGAAGGGATACTGAGGTTAGTGGAGGGAAAACCATGGTGCCGCATCCTGGAGCCAGCAAAGGTGATGGATGCCAGGGGGAAAGGGAAGGAATAGATCCCCTAGAGGGCGGCACAGCCAAGCAGAGGGACATGGCAGCGCCGTGGGGCAAAGTGGAGGGCGTGCAGAGCACTCCACAGGCACCAGCCTCTCCAATCACATGTGCTCCTCTCACCGACGCTCTGGGGACAGATTTTCTTCTGGAAGAATAAGAAAAAGTGATGAATCCTGCTTCACAGTAGACGTGGCATAAAAACAGAGGTTACCTGGGGGACACCCACTTGTTTCACAGGTATGGGACTCTCCCTCCTCACAAGTGTTTTAAGTGAAACGGCACCCAATATAGATGTGTGTGGTCACTCAGGAGAAAGTGTCTCACCTGCCTCCACGCTGAGGTTCCACCTGGGCTTTGTTTATATTTTATCAGAACTTGAGTAAGTTTGGCTCTGGAAATTCCTAGAGATAAGCACATAGCCGGGCGCGGTGGCTCACGCCTGTAATCCCAGCACTTTGGGAGGCCGAGATGGGCGGATCACAAGGTCAGCAGATCAAGACCATCCTGGCTAACACGGTGAAACCCCGTCTCTACTAAAAATACAAAAAATGAGCCGGGTGCGGTGGTGGGTGCCTGTAGTCCCAGCTACTCGGGAGGCTGAGGCAGGAAAATGGCGTAAACCTGTGAGGCGGAGCTTGCAGTGAGCTGAGATGGCGCCACTGCACTCCAGCCTGGGCGACAGAGCGAGACTCCGTCTCAAAAAAAAAAAAGATAAGGACATAGAGCAAATAACATTTTTGCTCTAAAGTAACATGCTAAATTTCTGCTATTCCAGAGTGAACAAACAGACCCAGGAAGCCTTACGGAAGTGGCCCTGCTGATTTCCAGAAGATAGCCTTCTTCTTGGTCCTCCAGTCAGTGCGGTGGATTTGATCAAGAAGGACTGTCGTGAACATCCCCAGGGAGTGCCCCAAAGACAGATGGGCTGGTTTCTAGTCACCAGGCAGGAATCAAACTTTCATCTGGAAGGCTGGGCCCACTGGCTCCCACCTGTGATCCCAGCACTTTGGGAGGCCAAGATGAGAGGCCAAGAGTTCGAGACCAGCCTGGCCAACACGGTGAAACCCCGTCTCTAGGCCAGGTGCCGTGGCTCACACCTGTAATCCCAGCACTTCTGGAGGCCGAGGCGGGTGGATCACTTGAGGTCAGGAGTTTGAAACCAGCCTGGTTAACATGGTGAAACTCTGACTCTACAAAAGATACAAAAATTAGCTGGGCATGACGGTGCATGCCTGTAATTCCAGCTACTCGGGAGGCTGAGGCAGGAGAATTGCTTGAACCCAAAAGGCAGAGGCTGCAGTGAGCCGAGATCACACCACTGTACTCCAGTCTGGGCAACACAGTGAGATTTGGTCTCGAAATAAAAAAAGAAACCCACCTCTACTAAAAATACAAAAATTAGCCAGTCATGGTGGCTTGCAACTGTAGTCCCACCTACTCAGCAGGTGGCTGAGGCACAAGAATCGCTTGAACCTGGGAGGCACCGGTTGCAGTGAGCCGAGATTGCACCACTGCACTCCAGCCTGGGTGACAGAGTGAGATTCAGTCTCAAAGGAAAAAAAAAACCCAAAAAACTGACCAGGCGCGGTGGCTCAAGCCTGTAATCCCAGCACTTTGGGAGGCCAAGACGGGTGGATCACGAGGTCAGGAGATCGAGACCATCCTGGCGAACATGGTGAAACCCTGCCTCTACTAAAAATACCAAAAAAAAATGAGCCAGGCGTGATGGCGGCGCCTGTAGTCCCAGCTACTCGGGAGGCTGAGGCAGGAGAATGGCGTGAACCCGGGAGGCAGAGCTTGCAGTGAGCTGAGATCGTGCCACTGCACCCCAGCCTGGGCGACAGAGCAAGACTCCGTCTCAAAAAAAAGAAAGAAAGAAAACTTTTCACCTAGAGCCAGGTGGACCTGAGTTCCGTGGTGGCTCCTCCTCTTCCAGTAACCTCCGTTTTCCACCAGAAAAGGGGACAGTTGTGCAGATGAAACCAGCGCTCGAATGGACAAGGTCCAGCATATGGTTAGGTGCTGTGTTGCCATTTCTTCCTTCCTGTTGGCTACCAGCCTCGGGGACAGGCATGGGTGGCCTCAGCCCACCTGGCAGCCTCGCTTCCTGGCCCTGGGCAGCCCCTTCTTTCCCCACCCAGAAAGCACACGAACAAGCCCACCTGGCCACTGTGAGGCCTGATGCCTCTGAGGTAATTCAGCTAAAGAATTCATGACCAGGTCATGCCCCTCCCGGACACTCCATCTCCTCCCATAACCCTTTCCCAGCTTTTGTTGGTATGAAGGACCTTAAAGCCAGAGAAGACCATGAGCAAGACACAGACACAACAACAGTAGCAATTAAATATCTAAGGAAGATGTGGCCTTCCAGACAGGAAAATAGAATCAATCAGGAGATACAAATAATGGCCATGAAAGAAGCTAGCGACACAGCAGGAGTGACTCTCAATGTTTTGCACTTGTTTAATGCTCTCAGTGTCATCTGATGAAGGAGGCATTATTGTCATCCCCATCTTACAGATGAGGAAATAAAGGCACAGTGAGGCGATTTACCTCAATATTTTCATCTGCAAAGTGGGGATGACACTGAGTGTTGGTGTGAGCATCAAATGCATAACTACGCGTAAAGTGCCTAGAGCAGCTGGTGGGCTGGGAGCAGGGATCTATCTGAAGCACCCTTCTGCAATGTGGTTTTTCCAGTTCACATGGTATTTTTGAGATTCGTCTACGTGACACGCATAGCGCTAGCTCATTCGCTGTGTGACCACACGGCAGTTCACCCATTCTCTTGTTGGACACTGTAGAAGTTGGGTCTTCCCAGAAGCAGATACCAAGACAAAGTTGAACATATGAGACACTGACTGGGGGAAATGCCTGTGAAGGATACAGGGGGGTGAGCTGGCAAATGCTGCACTCAGATGCCTGGGAAAGGAGGGGGAAAGGAAAGAGGGTGGACAGGAAGAGTCTAGGGCTGCGGGGCTATTCTGGGAATTGTTGGGCCAGGCTGATAAGGAGTCCTCTAGACAATGTCACCATAACGGGCATCCCACATCCCCCAGGAAAGGGGATGCCCAGATACCGCCGCCCTGTACTTGCTACTTCTGCCTGGTGCTCCCACGTCAAAGACTGGAAGCAGTGCTGGGAAGCATGGCGTCAGGAAGGATGAGGCGGAGGGAAGCTCGTGACGGGCTGGGTCTGTCAACTGCGCTCCGCACAACAGGAGTCTGAGCAGGGCCTTTCTACAGCTGCCATGGGCGTGTGGGCTATTTCACACTTCTCTCAGCTTTACCCCAAGAAGTAGGGGTGACAGCTGCTCTCACTGCGTGCCGACAGAAATCGAATTTCTGGGCCTCATACATTCACTGGGGGTGAAAAAGCCAGCCTCGGGCCTCTCAGAGGCCAGCCCCCAGCCCATCCCCCTAAGAGGATACACACTTCCTGACATCTCCTTGTGGCTGGGAGAACACACATTTGCTACACGGGTATGGGACCCTCCCTCCTCACAAATACTTTAAAAGGGTTCTACCTTAGGGTAACCCAAGGGCCTGCCTCCCCCCGTTTTAGCCAATGGTCATATCCTCTTAGTCTCCATTTAGGGAAACGACGGGCAGTCTGTTTCCTCCAATATAATAGTTAGTGCTATGGTTGAATGTGCCCTCCAAAATTCATGTTGAAGTTTTATTACCATTGTGAAGACCTTAAGAGGTGGGTGATGAGGCCATGAAGGCTCTGCCCTCATGAGTGAAATACTATTATTATTGCAGGAGTGGGCTAGCCACTGAGGGAGTGGGTTCCTGATAAAAGGGTGAAGTTCAGTCCCCATCTTCCCTCCAACCCTCTGCCTTCCACCTTGGGATAACTCAATATGAAGGCCCTCGCTAGATGCCGGTGCCATGCCCTTGGACTTCACAGAGCTGTGAACCAAAGAAATTTATACCTTTTCTGTATAAATTGCCCAGTCTGTGGTGTTCTAACAGCAAAAAAGAAAAAAGAAAAAAAAAAAAAAAACGGAATAAGACCCTTGGGCTCCTCCTTCCAAGTCCCTGTCAGCCCCAGGACTGCACATGCTCCTGCGGGGGAGACAGGGAAGGAGCTAGAATGTATTTGATCCTTTAAGTCAGCGGAATCCAAGGGCATTTGGGGGATTCGGGAGCGGTCCTGAACAGAAAGCCAGGAAGATGTTTAGGGCCAGAAACGGGGATTAGGAAGTGCCCTACTGTCGTGGTCAGTCTCCATCTCAATCACTGTTTGGGTCCAAGTTGGCCCTTTTTTTGTTGGGAACTTTGTGGGGAATGGGGACCATTCAGGTGATCTGCCTCCATGTCAAGCCGTAAATGGCTCTGCTTGAGGCAGAAGGGAGTCTTGGCTGGGACTCAGCGATTCCAGATCTGGTCCCGACCATACCATGGGCTGCTGTGCAGCTGCAGGCAAGTCTCACAAAGTCTCTGCACCAGTTTCCTGGCTATAAAATGAGAATGTCGCCCCCGGCTGTGCCCCTCCCACTTCACGCAGATCTGAAACAGGCTGGCTGTGCCAGAAAACCAGAGGCACCAGCTCCAGATTCATGTGGGGACCCTGCCACCCATTCCTTCAAAGGAAGGGACTGGGGAGCAGGGCAGCTGGCAGCAGACGCTAATCCCCTGTGCAGGTCGGACGGAGGAAGGGACCGTGCGCGGTTCTCTTCCCTCTGCCTCCAGGCTTAGGAGTCATCCCCAACGCGGGGGACCCGCAGGCCCCGCTGTAGACGTCTTCCAAGTGGAATTTCTTCAACAGCCTATCAGCAGACAGGATCAGGGCGTGCAGTGCAGGCGCAGGGGTGGGGGCTGCGAGCGCAGTGCCATCGGGGAGTAATGCCGAGGCCTCCTGAGCACAGCACGCTGGGGCCCTGTGTGCGCTGCGGGCCGGGGGCAGGTGACGTGGTGGACCCGGTCTCCCCTCCAGCTGCTCTAACAGGAAGCCTGATGTGAAAGTCTGGACGAGGGAATTTTCCCATATCTCCAGGAAGGGGCCGGGGCAGGTGCCTGGAGCCAGCCCGGGCAGGCCTCCGCTTACAGAGGCTGAAGATCCCTGGTTGCAGTTTCACTTTCCTTTTACTGCGCGTATTCTGCCCTTGTGATAATGATGCATGACACGCTTCCTCCACTGTTTCACTCCAGTGACCTCGCGTCAAGGGAACCCGTGAGTCACAGGGTTCTAGGAAAGCGAAACTTAGTTGCAGCCCGCCTCCCTCCCAGCCTTAAGGGCACCGCCTCCCACCCGGCCCGCAGAGTGCTCCTGGGGCAGGCCCACCTCGCTTCGCCTCGCCTCTCCCCTCTCCTTGTGCTTGGACCAGTCTGCCCTCCCCATAGGCCCCCCAGCGCACCCTGCCTTTGCCATCTCTGCATTTGCGGCGCCTGCTATCTGGAAGACCCGCATCCATCCCCCTCTGCTTTCCAAACTTTCCCTGTAGGACCAGCTCAAAAGGCATCTCTTCTTCAGCTGTTCCTGCTCCGGGGACTAATATCACTAATATCGTCTTCCTCTTTCTCCCCCACTAGCGCTTCTTTGTCTGTTTTGGAGAGGTTTTGTTTTGGATAACTTTTTAATTGAGATGTAACTCACGTTATCGTAATATTCATCTTTTTAAAATGCACAGTTCAATAGTTTCTTGTACTCTATTCACAAAGTTGTGCAACCGACAGCGCAATTAATTTTAGGATATTTTCCTCACCCTAAAAAGAAACTCCTTATCCCTTAGTTGTCACTCCCCATTTCTGCCTCTCCCCGGCCCCTGGAAGCCACTAATCTACTTTCTGTTTCTGGATTTGCCTATTGTGGACACTTCGTATGGATGGAATCATGCGTATATGGCCTTTGGTGACTGCTTTCCTTCTCTTAGCATAATGTTTTCAAGGCTCATCATGATGTAGCCTGAATCAGTATTTCATTCCTTTTTAAGGACTAAATAATATTAATTTCCACCTTGGGGCCATTATGAATACTTCTCCTATCAACATTTGTGTGCAAATTGTGTGTGGAAGTGTTTTCAGTTCCCTTGGGTATATCCGTAGGAGTGGAATTGCTGGCTCATATAGTCCTTCTGTGTAAGTTTTTGAGGAGTCACCACTGTTTTCCAAAGCAACTGTTTTTGGCTTTTTAACCAATATATAAACTCATTCTCATTGTCAAAAAACAAACAAGCAAACAAAAAATCCCCACATGCCAGTGAAATGTGTAAGTCCTCTCAATCACACCCCCATCCCAGTTCTTTCCCAGGGTCACTTCTCTTACCCTCCTGGACCCTTTGCTGTTCATATACCAACACACACACGCATTATTTTATGCACTTTTATATTCATGGCGTTTACTCTATGCTACATTCTGTATGTCAGAAACATAGTGATAACATATTCCTTGGGCTGCATGCAGTGGCTCACACCTGTCATCCCAGCACTTTGGGAGGCTGAAGTAGGAGTGCTTGAGCCCAAGGAGTTCAGAACCAGCCTGGGCAACACAGCAAGACTCTGTCTCTACAAAATAATTTTAAAAATTAGCCGGGTGTGGTGGTGCCCACCTGTGGTCCCAGCTACTCGGGAGGCTGAGGTGGGAGGATTGCATGAGCCCAGGAGGTGGAGGCCGTAGTGAACTATAATCACGCCACTGCACTCCAGTCTGGATGACAGAGTGAGACCCTAGTTCCAAACAAAATAAAGTAAAAAAATCAAAAAATAAAAACTTATTCCTTGGAACCACATCACAATGTTCTATAATATGGATAAACCATGGTTGATATAACCACTTTCCTACTGGTAAATACATAAAATTTGTTTCCAAGTGTTTTCCTGTCACAAGAATCGCTGCCAAGTCATTCTTGCAAGCAGTGAGCGACTTTCTGGAGTAGACACTGGTGGGCAATAGCGTATGAATAGTTTAAATTTTAGTAGATAATGCCTCCAATGTTTTGTGTAATCGATTTCTTTTTTGTTTGTTTTTGGTTTTGTTTTGAACAGGGTCTCAGTCTGCCATCCAGGCTGGAATACAGCGGCATGATCATAGCTCTCTGCAGCCTCAATCTCCTGGGCTCAGGCGATCCTCCCACCTCAGCCTCCCAAGTAGCTGGGACAGCAGGCACAGGCCACCACACCTGGCCAATTTTAAAATTTTTTTTGTAGAGACAAAGTCTCCCTGTGTTGCCCAGACTGGACTTGAACTCCTGGGCTTAAGTGATCCTCCTCTCTCAGCCTCCCAAAGTGCTGGGATTACAGGCCTGTGCCACCTTGCCTGGCAGTGGAAAAGTTTTCTAACTGAAATGTTGTACCCTTTCACCATTTCACCATACAAGCAAGTTCTATTGTGTTGGCATCTTGTTGCTGTCCTAATTTGCACTTCCCAGGCTCTTGCAAAGTTTATTCTCATGTTTATTGACCCCATAAGTGATTGGATTGATTTCTCTATATGTGATCTTGAACACTCACTGCCAGCTATCTGTGCTTTTCTTATTGATTGTAGGAGTAAGTGTTTTGTAAGTTTCAACATCACTCCATTCTGTTATATGTGTTGAAAGTCTCTACTTGCCCTCTATTATCTTGCTTCTTAGTTCTATTCATGGTATCTTTTGTCACACAGAAGCTTTTTTAAAAATTCTGTGTAATCAAATTTATCAATCTCTCCTTTATGGCTTTAAAAAATACATATGGCCAGGTGCGGTGGCTCACACCGGTAAGCCTAGGACTTCAGGAGGCCGAGGCAGGAGGATTACCTGAAGTCAGGAGTTCGAGACCAGCCTGGCCAACATGGTGAAACCCTGTCTCTACTAAAAATACAAAAGTTAGCCGGATGTGGTGGTGGGCGCCTGTAATCCCAGCTACTCAGAAGACTGAGGCAGGAGAATCGCTTGAACCCAGGAGACAGAGGTTGCAGTGAGCCGAGATCATGCCACTGCACTCCAGCCTAGGCAACAGAGCACGACTCTGACTCAAAAAATATATATATATGTGTGTGTGTGTGTGTGTATGTGTGTGTGTATGTATATGTGTATATATGTGTGTGTGTCTTTACTTCATTCTGCTCTATTGAGCTATGATTGACAGATAAAATTATATATACTTAAGGTATACAATATAATATTTTGATATATGTATACATGATATATGTATATATTGTGAAGTGATTACCATAATCAAGCTAATTAACACATCCATCACCTCATATAGTTGCCATTTTGGGAGTGTGGTGAGAACATTTAAGATCCACTATCCTAGCAAATTTCAAGTATACAATACCTTATGATTGTTAACTATAGTGGCCATGTTATACATTTAGGTCTTCAAAACTTATAACTGAAGGTTTGTGCCCTTTGACAAACATCTCCCCATTTTCCCCACCCCCATCTCCTCTTAACCACTCTTCTACTCTGTTCCTATGAGTTCTGCTTTTTCTGTGTCTGGCTTATTTCACTTAGCATAATGTCCTCCGGGTTCAACCATGTTGTTGTAAATAACAGGATTTCCTTTTTCTAAGGCTGAAAAATAAATACATACATATAACATTTTCTTTATCCATTCATCTATCAGTGGACACTTACGTTGTTTCCATATCTTGACTATTGTGAATAATGCTGGAGTGAACATAGCAGGGTAGCCATCTCTTCAAGATCCTGCTTCTATTTCCTTTAGATACGTACTCAGAAGTGAGACTGTTAGATCATATGATAGTTCTATTCTTAATTTTTTGAGGAACCTGCATATTGTTTTCCTATTTTTTTAAGCCCTGCAATTGGAAACGCACTGTTTTTCATAATGACTGTACCAGTCTGTATCCCCACCAGCAGTATATAAGGGTTCCTGTTTCTTCATATCCTCACAACCACTTGTTACCTTTTGACTTTCTGACATTAGACATTCTAACAGGTGTGAGGTGATATCTCATTGTGGTTTTTATTTGCAGTTTTCCTGATGATTAGTGATATTGAGCACCTTTTAATATATGCATTGGCCATTGTTATGTCTTCTTTGGAGAAATGTCTATTCAGGTCTTTTGCCCAGTTTTAAATCAGGTTATTTGTTTTTCTAATATTGAGTTGTATGAGTCCTTTATATATTTTGGATATTAACTTACCCTTATTGAATATATGGTTTGCAAATATTTTCTACTGTTGATTTTTCATTTTGTTGATTATTTCCTTTGCTATGCAGAAGCTTTTTAGTTTGATGCAGTCCCACTTGTTTTTGCTTTTGTTACCCATGCTTTGGATGTTATATCCAAAAAATCATTCTTCTAGGAGTTTTACAGTTTCAGGTCTTACATTTAAGTCTAATCCATTTTCAGTTGACTTTTGTGCATAGTGTAAGATAGGGTCCAATTTTTTTTCTTTTTCATGTGGATATCCAGTTTTCTCCATACCATTGATTGAAGAGACTGTCATTTCCCTATTGTGTATTCTTGGTGCTGTGTTGAAGATAAGTTGATCATATATGCATGGGTTTATTTCTGGGATCCTAATTCTGTTTTATAGATCTATTTTTCTGTTTTTATGCCAGTACCATACTGTATTGATTACTATAGCTTTGTAGTATAATTCAAAATCAGAAAGTGTGTTCCCTCAGCAGGTGCAGTGGCTTACACCTGTAATCCCAGCTATTTGGGAGGCTGAAGTCAGAGAATCACTTGAGGTTAAGAGTTTGAGACCAGCCTAGGCAACATACTGAGACTCAGTCTCTACAAATAAAAAAATAAAATAAAATAAAATAAAAAGCCAAGCATGGTAGCACATGCCTGGAGTACCAGCTACTTGGGAGACTGAAGCAAGAGGATAGCTCAAGCCCAGGAATTTGAGGTTGCAATGAGCTATGATTGTGCCAGCCTGGAGGACAGGGCTAGACTATATACATTTTTAAAAATCCTTTTACTCTCTTTCCTGACTTTTGTTGGGCTGCAGGAGTTGAAGTTCTATTATTTTTTGCATGATTTGGAATTTATATATTTTGTTTGTAGCTCTATATTTTGTTTGTATGTTCTTCACCATACAAATTAAACTTTTTTTTTTTTTCATTTCTATTGTTAAAAATAACTTCTTCCTGGCTGGGCGTGGTAGCTCACACCTGTAATCCTAGTACTTTGGGAGGCCGAGGTGGGCAAATCATCTGAGGTCAGGAGTTCAAGACAGCCTGGCCAACATGGTGAAACCTTGTCTACTAAAAATACAAAAATTAGCCAGGCATGGTGGCAGGCACCTGTAATCCTAGCTACTCGGGAGGCTGAGGCAGGAGAATCGCTTGAACCCAGGAGGCAGAGGTTGCAGTGAGCCAAGATCGTAACATTACACTCCAGCCTTGGCAGCAAGAGCAAGACTCTGTCTCAAAAAAATTTTAAAAATTTTAAAAACACTCTCCCTGATGAGAAAAGAACCTTAGCATGCTTTTTATTTTTTGCCACTCCACCTATGTTGATACCATCTGTGGTTTTCATTTCAAATTATTATTAATTTTTTACAATTAACGTTTACTTAGATTCAACTTTTTTTGCTTTTAATGGTTACAATCATACTAATTTTTCTTGTTTTTCTCTTTTTTTCTGAAGTGATTCTTCTAATCATTTGTTTATAAAGTATCTGCTAAATGATAAACTTTGAGTCTTTTTATATCTGAACATTTCTTCATTTTACTCTCAGATTTGAATAAGGGAGTCGCTGCCTGTAGAATTTTAGATTTCAAAATTATTTCCTTATCAAAATGGAGACTTAAGACCTGTGCATAGGCCAGGCACAGTGGCTCATGCCTATAATCTCAGTACTTTAGGGAGCCAACACAAGTGTATCACTTGGATCCAGGAGTTCAAGACCAGCCTGGGCAAGATTGCAAGATCTCATCTGTACTAAATATTGAAAAATTAGTCAGGTGTGACAGCATGTGCCTGTAGTCCCAGCTTACTCTGAAGGCTGAGGTGGGAGGATCACCTGAGGCCAGGAAGGCGGAGGCTGCAGTGAGCCATGATCGCGCCACTGCACTCCAGCCTGGATGACAGAGTGAGACCCTGTCTCAAAAAGAAAAAAACAAACAAAAAAAGATGTGTGCGTATTATTATAGTAAATATGCTTCAATTAAAGAAAATCCCCCTGAACTTTGAAGGTATTGTTCTAATGTCATTCTGTACCAAGTATTGCTGAGAAACAGCCTACCGATAACATGATTCTAATTCTTTTGTGTGTGATCTGTTTTGGGGTGTTTTTTTTTTTTTCTTTTTGGGTTTTCTGTTTATCCCTGGTACTCTGAAATGTCACCAGTATGTGTCAAAATGAAAGTCTTTTTTTTCACTTACTCTGTTTGGCAACTGGTGGGCTTTTTCAACCTGAAAACCTGTGTCTTTCTTCAATTCTGAGAAATTGTTCTCTTATTTTTATTTTTGGTAGAGATGGGAGTCTTCTCTCTTGGCCAGGCTGGTCTTGAACTCCTGGCCACAAGCAATCCTCCCACCTTGGCCTCCCAAAGTGCTGGGATTATAGGCATGAGCCACCATGCCCAGCTCTAATCTTTCCTTGAGTATTCTCTTTTGTCCATTTTCTCTGTTTTCTTCTTCTGGAATTCGTATCGAATGGTTATTTGAACTTCATCTATTCTGTTTATTCTCGTTTTATATATTTCATCTCTTGTTAATTTTGGAATGCATTCTGGTTGATTCCAGATCATTCATACATTTTTCAGCTACATACTTTCTGCTACTCACTCTATCTAATATATTTTTTTTAATTTTAATAGTCAAGCTTCTAATTCCAAAGGTATCTAGATTTTTCAATGCAATATCCTTTCACATCTGATTATAGTTATCCTGAAGCCCAGGTTTGCGTGCTTTATTAACTCTGTTTTTTCAGGTATGAAGTCCTTTTTTTGTCAGTCATTTCCCTCATGATACTCACTTTTTTCAAATATTTGGCTTTTCTTGGCTGTGAGTTCACCTTTGGCTCTGAAATTCCTTGTTAGCCTAAGTGGCCTGCTTGCAGAAAGGGGTGGGACACGCAGCCATGTCTTGGTGCACCTGTGTAAAGTGGAATGAAGGGACGGGATGTGCTGCTGGGCAGGATGAGCCAATGGTGAACCTTCTGGATGTGGAAGCTTCCTGTTATCCATGGGAGTTGTTAATCTCTGGGGCTCTGTCTTGCCTCACACCCAGGTGCTCACCTCTCACTGCTCCCGCCCATGGGAAGACACCCTGTGACTCACCGTGTGGTCTCCGGTGAACATTCCTGGCTGTCCATTCTGTGAGCCTCTGCCGGTCATGGTCAGCAATCATGGACCGCCTCCTGTTCCCAGCTCACAAGTTCTGAGTTTGAAGCATTCCTAGAGCTGCTCTCACCTTTGGCGGCCGTCCTCTCCTCTGGCACGGTTTCCATATTTATTCTGATCCCACCTGTTTTCCACCTTTTATTGGGGTTTTGATTCACCAGGTTTTCCCTATATTGTTTTATAAGGAAGAAATATATTTGTTTAAATGATTCTGAGCAATTTATAGAGACTTGGAATAAAAGGAGACAACTATACGTGCTCAGTCTATCATCTTGAAATGGAAGTTGAAAAGCTCTTAGTACAGGCTATTCTTCTTCTTCTTCTTCTTCTTCTTTTTTTTTTTTTTTTTTTTGACAGAGTCTCGCTCTGTCGCCCAGGCTGGAGTGCAGTGACATGATCTCGGTTCACTGCAACCTCTGCCTCCCAGGTTCAAACGAGTCGTCTGCCTCAGCTTCCTGAGTAGCTGGGACTACAGGCGCGTGCCACCACCCCTGGCTAATTTTTGTATTTTTAGTAGAGATGGGGTTTCACAATATTGGTCAGGCTGGTTTCACACTCCTGACCTTGTGATCTGCCCGCCTCGGCCTCCCAAAGTGCTGGGATTACAGGTGTGAGCCACTGCACCCGGCCAGTATAGGCTATTCTAACACTTACCACATTGAATATAATTATTTATTCCCCAATGTTGCTCCCAAGGACATAGGCAAGTCTGTGCTCATACTAAGATGCCTTCTAGAGTCAGATGTTTCATTGTTCTTGGAATTAATTTGATGAATGAAGAAATGACTGCATCAGTGTGGTTATAACGAGGATCTAATTCTTATCCCATCATTTATAAGATGATTCCTTCTACCTGCCCATCAGTTTTCCTATCTATAAAATTAGAGAAATGTTACAGATCATTGCCTTCATTTCAGTCTTAAGGAATCCCATTTTTCTTGTAGAGCACATGTAACTAGATTGAACTCTATGTTTTTGTTTATCTGGGAATATCTTAATTTCTTCTTCACTTTTGAAGGACAGTTTTGTTGGATACAGAATTTTTGGTTCACAGTCCTTTTCCTCCAGTACTTATATCGTTCCACTATCTTCTGGTCCCCATGATTTCTGATGAGAAGTTAGTTGTTATTGAGGATAACTTGTATGCAATTAGGTGGGTTTTTTGTTTATTTGTTTTGTTTTTGTTTTTGTTTGCTACTTTAAGGATCCCATTGTCTTTGGTTTTTGACAATTTGACTACGATATACCTCGGTGTGGATCTCTTTTAGTTTATCCTTCTTAGGGTGGAGGCAGAGGAGCACATTAGAGCGAGGACCAGCCTTTAAGTAATCCAGCTTGGAAATCATTGAGCTTCTTGGATATATAGTTTAATATTTTCAGAAAATTGGCCAGGTGCGGTGGCTCATGCCTGTAATTCCAACTCTTTGGGAGGCTGAGGTTGGTGAATTACCTGACGTCAGGAGTTCAAGACCAGCTGGGCCAACATGGTGAAACGCCGTCTCTACCAAAAATACAAAAATTAGCTGGGCCTCATGGTGCACACTATAATCCCAGCTACTTGGGAGGCTGAGGCAGGAGAATTGCTTGAACCCAGGAGGCCGAGGATGCAGTAAGCTGAGCTCTTACCACTGCACTCCCACTTGGGTGACAGAGTGAGATTCTGTCTCAAATATATATATATATTTTCCTTTTTTTCTAGAAAATTTGAAAACTCTTTGGACTTTACTTCTATAATTTCTTTCTTCCCCCTTATCTTCCTGTTCTCCTTCTGGTACTCCCTTTACATGTATGTTGGTGCATGTATTTGACAGTGTCTCATAGATCTCTGGGGCTTTGTTCATTCTTCTTTTTTCCTTCTATACCTCAGACTAAATCATAATCATCTCTGTTAACCTGTCTTCAAGTTCATTGATCCTTTCTCCTGCCAGCCTAAATATGCTATTGGACCCCACTAGTATTACTGAATTTTTCTTCAAGTATTGTACTTTCCAACTCCAGAATTTCTATTTGGTTGTTTTTTTAAATAATTTTTATCTTTCTGATAGATTGATATTATGTATTTAGTGATACATCATTGACATACTTCAAAAAATTTTTTAAGACATGGCTTCCTGTAGCTCACAGAACATATTCATAATAGCTGATTTAAAGGTTTTGTCTAGTAAATCTAACATCAAGGCTCTCTCAGGGACAGTTTCTAGTGACTGATTTTTTCCTGTGCATAGGCCATACTTTCATACTTTCATATTTCTTTGCAGATCTCATAATTTTTCTTTAAAAACTAGAGCTTTTTAGGTAATATAATTTGGAAGTCCTGAAAATCAGACACCCACCCTTCCAGGGTTTGTTGTCGTAGCCAGTCTGTTGCTGCTGTTTCTGTGGGGCTTTTGTTGTTGTTTTTCTGTTGTTTTTTGCTCACTTTCCCGGACTAATTCTGTAAAGTCTACATTCCTTGTAATGTGTAGCCAGCTGAAGTCTTTGCTCAGTTAGATTAGTGGCCAGCTAATGATCAGACAGAGATTTCCTTAAATGCCTTGAGCTAGTGTATCTTCCACCTTCTGACAAGGAGCTCCGTGTGTGGGTTGGGGCACACCTTCAATGCTCAGGGAGTTTCTAACTCTGTCTTACCCTTCACTTCCTACTTTCACAAGGCCTCAAGGTCAGCCAGAGTGAGAGATTGGGGCCCTCTAAGTCTTTCCTGAGTGTGTATACAGCCTTGTAGATCCCCAGGCATGTATCGTAACTTTTCAAAGTTCTCTACGGACATCTCATTTCACAGATCTTCCTTTTTTTTTTTTTTTGAGACGGAGTCTTGCTCTGTAGCCCGGGCTGGAGTGCAATGGCCGGATCTCAGCTCACTGCAAGCTCCGCCTCCCGGGTTTACGCCATTCTCCTGCCTCAGCCTCCGGAGTAGCTGGGACTACAGGCGCCTGCCACCTCGCCCGGCTAGTTTTTTTGTATTTTTAGTAGAGATGGGGTTTCACCGTGTTAGCCAGGATGGTCTCGATCTCCTGACCTTGTGATCCGCCCGTCTCGGCCTCCCAAAGTGCTGGGATTACAGGCTTGAGCCACCGCGCCCGGCCAGATCTTCCTTTTAAATCTCTGGCCAGGCTCTTGTTTGCCTCAGCTAGTATCACAGACTTAGGCAGCTGTAATGTTAAACAATTGAAGCTGATTATGTTTGGCAAATATCCCAGGGATAGGGGTTTCCCACGGAGAGGGCCCCAAGTAGGGTTAAAGAATGACAACGCCCTGTGAATGAAACTTTTCCAGAGAATGAAGATGTAGGTCAGATAGTGACAATAGTCTAGGGATGGAGTTTCCCGAGGAGCTCCCAGCTGAGTCTGTGCCACCCTGAGTGGCTTCAAGGCTGCTGGTTTTCAAAACTACTGTGGAGCTAGAGGCAGAGGGGTGGGACGAGTTAACACCACACACCCCACTGCTCTTAGCAAAGTATAGCAGTTTATCTCGGATAAGCATCCTTCAGATTATTGTCAGCCTCTGGTTAATTTCTAGAGTTCTGAAAAAGTTGATTTTGGTAATTTTGCCAGTATTTTTACTGTTTTTCTGGAAGAATGGGTTTACAGAGGTCCTTACTCCACCGTTCCAGAAGGGCCACCTCTGGTTAGAGATCTTTCTAAAATCAGGCTTTCTAGATGTTACCTAATAAGGTAGTGTTCACTGGAATTAGAATTAAAGTACTGCCTTCACCCTGAAGCTATCTGGGCAGAGAGGGGAAAAATAAGACACTTAAAAGCATGAAAATACTTGCTTTAGGATCCATAGAAATCATTCCAAAGTATTGGGGTGACTGGAGGCCCTTGGTGAAAGTCCGTGGGCTACTGGGACTCACACAGGGCCCCTGATAACTATTCCAGTGCACTCTTGGGACCTTCCCCTGGCAGATGCCTTTTCCAGGGAAAGGGAGCTGCCATTTTTGAGTCCTTCTCAGTTAGAAGTTGCATATTCACGCTCCTCACAACTTACTAACAAGAAAATTATCCTATTTCCATTTTACAGATGATGAAACTGAGGCTCATGGAGGTCAACTCACATGCCCCAGGTAAGAGCACTCGTGGGTGGCAGTGAGGGGATCCCACTTCAGAGTGAAAGGTACTCAGGTGTCATCAAATCCAGCGTCCTGACCCTCTGTTTGGCTATGCGGTGGGCAGAAAGGCAGTGTGTGGAGGTTCCTATATTTTCCATTTTGGGCACAACAGGTTCGGATTCCCTTCATGTAGCCCTCTCCCCCTGGAGTGGCCTCCCCAGCAGCCACACAGCAGGGAACAACAGTAAAGTCACAGGCACAGCTTGCCCCTGCCAGACACCTGCTGAGGTGGGCTCCCAGGCCAACTCCTGCCTGCAATCAGGGGCCAGAGCCTCAAGGCAGTGCCCCAAAATCAAGGGTGGCAAGAGCAAAAAGTCTGGTTGGGACTTGAGGACTGGAATTACAAGATTACCCCCTTCATGTGCTCAGTCCATGGGCCCGAGTGCCCAGAGGCCCACCCAGGCCACCTACAAGCCCAGATTGTGGGGAAGACAGAATGGCATGTCCCCAAATGCTGCATCATCCTGAGCAGCCCACAGCTCCTACCCTACTCCCAGACTGCAAGCAAGAGGATACAGGCACTACAAAATCATTCAGGAAACACAAACTTTATTTTGATATCTCAGAAACTGGCAAGGAAATTACCACAGTGACAACAATACACGTTCACGTTATAAATCATCTTCAGATGCCTGGTCTCGCTGGGACCTCGTGCCCACCCTCAAAGGGAGGCAGGGCGGGTAACTACAGATCCACTCTACCGGGGACTTGTGGGAGGCAACCCAGCTTCCACGTGGAACTTGACACATTCCATGTAGATACCTCCTGCTTCGAGTCCAGGTTCTTCAGTACCCAGGAGGTACAGGGCTTCACCAGACGCGACAGATACCTGAACTCCCTCAGCTATAAAACACGAGATTGGGCCACCCTGTCTCTAAACAAAGCAACCCATCAGAAGGATAGTTCTGGCATGGACAGAAAGGGGTTTTTCCTTGCTCCCCTGTTGTGAAACAGGTGGAGGGAGCAGACAGCACCTCCCTGACTTCCTCTCTCTGCCGCACCTCTTGCTAATCAGCCCTTCTGACTCTTCCCTAGAAAGAAGGTAGGGCTGCGCCTCCTTCCTCTGCAGGAACCGGACTCAGATCTAGGCCTGGGCTGCCACTCATACTGGGAAGCCTCCTCTCATGAACCTTCCTCAGTCCTCAGAGCAGGAGGGCCCTGCGCGGGGGCTACCGCCTCGATCTGCCAGCGGCACACGGGGCACTTGGCCGTATCCCTGAAGACCCGCCAGGCGCAGCATCTGCAGAAGTATGTGTGGCCACAGGGCACAAGGCAGGTGTTGGCAGCGTGATAGAAGCAGATGGCACACTCCTCTCCTGGTGTGGCTGGAAGAGGGAACAACACAGGTCAGGGCACATGGGGGAAGGGGTGGGCAACCCATTCACAATGTGACCACAGAGAATGACAGAGAAACATGTAGCTGTATTTTGAAGAATGTTACCTCGTGAGGAAATGCTTACAGCGTGATCAAGTGAAAAAAAGGGGGGGAAAAACATATACACACACACACACACACACACACACATACATAATCAAATTCCAATTTAGAGAAGGAAAACAAAGCACAGACAAGTCCCTGTATATACACACGTCTATATCGATGACCGAAAATACTGGGAGAAAATCCACCCAAGAGGTAAAGGGTGATTTTTTTTTAACTTTCCTCTTTATCCTTTAATCTTTTTTACTTTTTAGAGATAGTCTCACTCTGTCACCCAGACTGGAGTGCAGTGGTGTGATCACAGCTCGCTGCAGCCTCAGTCAGCTGGGCTCAAATGATCCTTCCACCTCCGCCTCCCGAGTAGCTGGGACCACAGGCATGCCCCACCACATTCGGCTAATTTTTGTACTTTTTGTAGAGACAGGGTTTCGCCATGTTGCCCAGGCTGGTCTCAAACTCCTGGGCTCAAGGGATCCTCCTGCCTCGGCCTCCCAAAGTATAGGGATTACAGGTGTGAGCCACTACACCCCACTTATCTTTTCATCTCTATTTCCATCGACAAAGCATTTACAGTGAATGTGGATGACTTTTTAAAGCAAGAATAATGCTGTCTGTTCATAAAAGTGCTCTTCTAGCTCACAGAGTAGGCCAACGCTCTCAAAGGCAGAGACGCCAGGTTGCTTTTAGGTTTCCAGTAGGCAGAGCCAAATCTTTTGGCCCAAAGCCTGAGAGAGACTTGAATGAACAACCAGGACATGGGGCTTCTCCCTCCTCTCCCAGGTGCTGGATTCCTGGGGAGTCCCTGCTGCTTGGGAAGGCACTCACCTTTGGGCTCAGCCACAGCCTTGTTGCTGAGGTCCCACGGCATGGCTGTTGGGAGCCGGCTGGCTGTGGGATCTGAGGGAGAGAGAGAAACTCAGGCCCAGGACGGCAAGCCCAGGTGCCCCCATCCCTGCTCCTGGCCCCGCAGCAAAGTGTCCAGTCTCTTTTCTTTCCTGGATTACAATGCTGAGCCCCCCATCCCCAAAGTTTAAGACCCTGTCCTGGCCATCCCTTCCCCAGCTTAAGCCAGCTGAGAATCCGAGAATCCTTGGGGCTGGAGATTCTTCCTCCTGAGCCACCTTCCTTCAGGCCCCTCTTCTTTGCCCTCCAGCCACTACCTGAGTGGAGCCCCTTGGCCTAGCCACATTCCCAACCCAGATGGGTATCAACATCTCCCAAGAGCCTCGACAAACACAGGTTCAGGGCTCCACCCCAGACCCAGCAAATCACGCGCTTCGGGTGTGAGGCGCTGGCAGCTGTGACAAATGGTTTTAACAAATTTGCTGGTGTGAGGCGGGGAGTGGACCACCGCCCAGCCCAGGAATGCCAGCGTTTCTTGTTATGGGTATTACTGCCTCTCTGTGCTCCCCTGAAATCCACTTTCTTCTGGGGTGGCTAGAGGGATGGCTCTCCTTTCCCCACGCACTGACTGAGAGGCTCAGCTTTCTCCCTGCGGGCACTCTCCATGCACACCTCTAGCCTCACCTGTGTGTTCCCTTTGCTTGCCACCTTTGTAGTGAACTCCTATTTAGGCTGCAAAGCCCAGCCCAAATGTTTGCTCCTTTGTGAAAGGAAGTGGGCACTCTAACAGGTGCTTTGGTTAACAGATGGCGTGAATGCTGGGCCTATCTGCTTGTGATTCTTTAGGGACAACACTGCCCTCCCTACGACTGGGCCTTGTCTATCTGGTGTCTCCAGTGCCCATCTTCACAGCTAACACTGCGCAGGGCCTGACGGAATAACTGAATGTGAACGTTCTTCCTGTGGCTCTGGATCGGTGTGGGGTGCCCCTGGAGCCCCCATCGCCCCACCTCCCCTGCGGGGTCCCCACGGTTGCCTCACCCAGCAGCTCGATGGTCTTGGTGGTCCCGTACACGTCCATCACGGCCCAGAGCGGGGCGCCCACGGGCACACCCTCACGCAGCAGGAACCTGCAGCCGGCGTTGACCTTGGCGAAGAGGCGGCCGCGGCGGTCCACCCAGAAGCGGACCACGTCCCCCACGAGCGCGCAGCCCTCAGGCAGTACGGCCGCCCACGTCGGGCTCTGCTCCTCCAGGTCGGGGCACACGAAGGGCGGCAGGCTGGGCACGGACACGCACGCGGGGTCCAGGCGCGTGAAGCCCACGCGGAGGCCGCCGCACCAGCCGCTCTCCTCCCGCAGCAGGCGCAGCGCCACGCGCTCGCCCAGGCGCACGGGCCGCTGGCTGAACACGATGCCGTCGTGGAACGTGGCGCGCCTGTGCGCGGTGCAGCCACGCGTGTCCAGACGCACCTGCGCGCCCTTGGTCTCGGCATGGAAGCGAAGTGCCTCTCGGGGCGCCTTGGCGTCTGTGGGTTGAGGACGGGGGGTGTCAGTGCTGGCCAGGTCTGGACCCACCAGCTCCCCAGAGAGCCCCCAGTATCCCAGAGTCCGTCACACCTGAGAGCCACCTCGACCTTTCCCTAGGGACAATTTCCACCTCTCTGTTCCTGCAGAGATGTTGTGAAAACTGTAGGAACTGATGTCTATTTGTGCTCTGCCTGTGACCAATCTAGTAATGGTTATTATTGTTCAAGAGAAAGAGTAGGGTTAGTCAGGCATAAATATCTATACGTTTGTTATAGATGGTTTTTTTTGTTTTCTTTTGTTTTGTTCTGTTTTGTTTTGTTTTCAGAGATGAGTTCTTGCTGTGTTGCCCAGGCTGGTCTTGAACTCCTGGCCTCAAGTGATCCTCCCGCCTCTGCCTCCCAAAGCGCTAGGATTACAGGCATGAGCCACTGCGCTCAGCCCATGCGTTTATTTATTCTATATGCACCTAAAAATGACGGAAGAGGAGACAGACAGATCTGCTGACTGTGGTCTGCTCCAGGAGGCCATCTGCTATTCCCTCTCTGCTTGTCTCTCTCGCTTTCCCACGGGGAACTGCATCACTTGTGAAAACCACGGCCCCCAGCAATGGTGACGTCCTTGTCCTGGGAGAGAAAGAGGCCTGGCTGCTCCCCACATGGTATGGGTGCAGGCTGGAGAGGGAGTCCCAGGTTAGTCCCTCAGAATCCTGGGTGAGGTCAAGCCTGGCTCTGAAACCAGGGGACTTCCCGCAGGACTCTGCCTGGTGGTCAGGAGTGGAAAGCACCTCACTGGGCAGCCCTTCCTCTCCACTCAGCCTGCAGGAAGCTCGTGGGGATTCCTACCCCAGAACTGCCTTAGCCAGCCTTGCCCCTCCCTTCCTGGCCCTGCGCTTTCTGGGCTGGGGGAGGGAGGCTGGCCGGCTGTTTGCTGTTGAAAATAAAAGGTGAATTCAATCAGAACTTAAGCCAGACCCCAGCCTAAGGAGCAAGGCCACTCCCCTCCCAGATCAGGTCACACTCCCCTGGCAAGGCAGGCACTCTGACCACACACAGGTTTCCACCCTCTAGCGAAGCCCAGGGCCAGGAGGTTCCATCTGGTCAGGCACCAGGATACCTTTGCAGTGACAGTGACTCTGTCCCTGACTTCCACAGGCCAAAGGTAAGCCTACCTGCAGTGACCTTTCCCCGGCATTAGGGACCAGCGCTCACCATGGCCTTGGGACTCTCACAGAGACCTGTGTATCTGCATTCACCCCTCACCCGTGCCCCACCCGTGCCTTCCCGCGATGCACTCATCCCTCTGTGTGAATCCCAGCAGGCCTGCCCAGCTCCCCGTGCCTCAAGGCTGCACCTAGGCAAGGAGAAGTCCCAGAGCCAGCACGCATGGAGAGCTGGAGCCAAGCTGGGGACCCTGACATCAGTGAACCTGGCCTTGTGCCCATGGTTGAGGCTGCTCCATGGAGGGCAGTGGGACCCCGGCTGCGCCATGGTTAACACCCCCATTCCAGACCTGCCCTGCTGCTGGCCCAGGCAGGTCACTGTCCTCTAGGGCCCAGCCTCCTCACCCACAAACAGCAGTGAGGTGCATGTCCAGCAAGGCCAGGCGTCTCGGGACACCTGTCTGGAGTCCTGTTCACTGTCTACCTGGCCAGGCATGGGGCTGAGGGTGCCAGGGCAAGCAGAGGCTCTTGGCACAACCAGCCACAATCTAAGAGGGCAGAGGCCAGCCCTTTGGCTGGGTCACTGCCCATCCCTGAGGTGGGAACTAGAGAGAAGCTCTGCAGTGGGCCTGGCAAGAGCCTGGAGCAATGGCCCTCGATGAGGGGCAGTGCCAGAGATGGTGGCCGGCATCCGAGCCCTCTCTACAAACTGCCACACCCAATCCTGCTGCCATCCTAAGAGGCACACGGTGGGCAAGTGGCCGGCCCCGGCCCACAGCAATCAGGGGTAGAACGAGGGTCAATGAGGAGTTCTCCCAGCCTCACCCAGTGCAGCCCCTACAGGGAAAGAGGAACCCCTGGGGTCAGGGGAGCTGGAGCCCTGTCACGCTCAGCGCCATGGGCTTAGATGGGAACCAGCAGAGATGAGCCCGTCCTGGTTGGGGATGGAGTTTCCACCCCACCCTCTAGGCAGGTGCCCGGGACAGAGGCTGGCTCCACGCAGGACTGGCTCTGGGGGCGGGGAGGGGTGGAGGATGGGAGGTGACCTCACTGCTCCATTCACTTCCTGGATGAAGTAGGGAACTGGCTGGCTGGAGGCAGTCCAGGGAGGAGGGGAACTCCCCCGGAATGGCCTTAGGGTTGCACGAGGCCCTGGGAGCCCTTGAGAAGCAGGCCTTGCCCTGGAGAATAATTGACAGTTTGCAAAGCTCCCCAATCCCTGCCTCAGGAGCCTTTTCAGCAGCCCTGTGTGAAGCTAAGTCCTCATGTCACCAGGGCTGGTGGGTGCCAAGGGTATGCGGTGGCTGCACAGGTCACTCCGCAGCCAGGGCACCTAAGCGGCCTCCTCTGTGCTGCTCACTCAGGCTCTGCCCCCTACCTCGGGCAGCTCCCTGGGACCTGGCAGGGCAGCAAAAGGTCCCTTAGGGCACAGCCTCTCATCTATGAAGACTCGGTCTGTCTGCATGGTCACGTCAGCTATTCACTGTGCACCACCAAGGCCGAGTGGGGCTGAAACCCACCCTCGCTCCGCCAGCCGGGCAAGGGCCCGCAGGACCGTGTCCACCTACTTCACACAGGGCTGTGTGCCTGGGCCTGGAGCGGGGTCGGGGCGGCCTGACGGGTGTGATCGCCACCTCCACTCCACCTGCCTCCTCCCACAGGCCTGCAGGGATCCTCCCACACTTTGACCTGGGCAGCCCGGGACACCTCACTCCCAGGGTGGGGAGTGGCAGAGGTGGGCAGAGGCGGCTCTTCAAGCAGATCTGTCCCCAATGGCTGGGCTGGCACAGGGTTCAGATCACCCTGGTGCCCAAGCACCCTCACACCTAGAGGCGGCCGCTCTTTCTATGGGTCCTGTTTTCAGGCAGGACCCTGAACTCACAGAAGCTGAGTGCCCTGCCCATGGGGGATCTCTCCAATTACTCCACCCGCCCCGGGGTCCCCACTGCTGAGGGGATGGACTGCCTGCCGCAAAGCAGGGCCTCTGGGGTGTCTCTACTCCGGGACAGGTAGACTCAGATTCTAGATTCTCCAGGGTCTTGGAATCTGAGTGGGGCAGGGGCGGCCCCTTGCTCAGCAAGAGCCTCCAGGGATCTCCATCCTCACCACTCCTCCAGGCATCAAGCCTTTCAGGGTGTCAGGCACCCACAGGCACTTTGCAGCCTCTTTTTCTCCTCACCCCGCCTCGGGGGAAGCCCTCAGAGCTCGAGAAGGCTGTGCTAGTCATCTGTGTTTTTGCAGCCAGAAAGTGGGGGATCCCAGCCCCGCTCCTGACTGCTGCACTCCTACGCCACCTCCTTTCAGGCCTGTCATTTCCCTGCCAAACAACATTACTGTGACAGCAGCAGTAGCTCTTGGCACAGCCAACTACTAGTCTGTGAACCCGTGGTGCCCACCAGGGAACCAAAGGCTCTGAGCCCAGGCTCCCAGCTCTTTACCTGGGAGGGCAGGTCCAGAGATGCCCAACTCCAATCACTGGTGCTAAAAGACCAGGTCCTCTATCTCCCCCGCACATGGCCCTTCCACTCCTGGACACCTGTGGCCTCCGGTGAAGCTCGCAGAGAACCTTTGTGCCTATCACTCTTTTGATTTGTGTGTTTGATTTTACAAAGATCCCTGTAAGCCAGCAGGCATTGTCTCCAGCCTGGAGATGTAGAAACTGAGGCTCAGGGACAAAGTGACTTGCCCACAGCTCAACTCGGCAGAACTGGGACCCCACCAGCCCCCTAAACTTTACAATGGCCACATCTCTACTCCAGCAATAACACAGAGCACCCCTCCACTACCTGTACCCCCAGTCCAGAGACCAAGCTCAGGGCTCGCAGGAGGTCTACTCACTGGCCTCGAAGCAGAGCTGGGCACCCATCAGTCTAAGGTCCTCGGGCGTAGGTCCCCAGGTCTAGAAGGAACTGCCTGGAGAAGTCTAGTGGACAGTTTACCAAAGATTCAGCAGGTCTGCTTTTTATGGGCCAGAGATCACGTTACAGGTTGATGATTAATTCGATGGTGCTGTCATGTGTTACTATATCCAGGGGATTTCCCAGTGATTTCTCCTGACTTGCAGCCCGACCTGCTGGAGCTGGCCAGCCTAAGAGAAGGAAGCAGGAATGGGGGACAGGCCTGGGTAGATCTTACAGTAGCCTTGTTTCTCGTTTCTGACCAGTCTCAAGCTGGCTGTGCATTGTAATGGTCCAAGCATGTTAATAAATACCTATGCCCAGCCTCGCCCCCAAAGACTCCAGTTCCACTGGCCTGGGGTGGAACCCAGGCATCGGGAGTTTACAGAGCAACCCAGATGATTCTAATGTACAGCCAGGGTGGGGATTCACTGCTGCAGACCCTGGCACACGGAAGGAACTCAATCTATGTTGTTGAAGCAGATTGAATTGCATGTGCTGTATCCCAGGACCTGCGAAATTGTGCACCTCCAACAGAGAGGAGGGGTAAAGCAGACAGAAGAGGAGAGGAACTGATAGCCCTACAGATGGTCACACCAAAGGTCTAGCTCCCAATGTGTTAGCACTGGAAAAGAAGCCAAAGGTATTCTAGCCCCTCGATTTTTATTTCGGTTAGGAAAACTGAGGCTCATGGAGGGAAGGTGGCTTACTCTAACCCAGTGCTTCTCACTCACATTGCAACATACTCTCAAATCTCCTGGGGATCTTGTTAAAATGCAGATTGACTCAGAAAGCCTGGGGCCCTAACTGAGATATGTGGACTTGACTTTTTTTTTTTTTTTTTCCCCAGACAAGGTCTCACTGTCATTCAGGCCAGAGTGTAGTGGTGTGATCATGGCTCACTACAACCTCAAACTCCCAAACTCAAGCGATCCTCCCACCTCAGCACCCTGAGTAGCTGGGACCACAGGTGCACCCCACCATGCCCAGCTAATATTTTTGATATTGTGAAGACAGGTCTAGCTATGTGGCCCAGGCTGGTCTCAAACTCCTGGCCGCAAGCAATCCTCCCATCTCGGCATCCCCAAGTGCTGAGATTACAGGCACGAGCCACGGCACCTGGCCAAGTGGACCCCACTTTAGGTGGCAAGGGCCTGGTGGGTTTGGAGCCTTGTGAGTGCCCTGACCCTCAACCTGTGGGCTAAGCCCCTCCCAAGACCCCAGATGAAGGCCACAGTTAGTGACTGCTCGGCTAAGGGATGGCTAGCGCCCGGTGCGTGCTCCACCTTAGTGCGGGCTGCCTTGGGTGGTTCCCCAGAGGGCTGGAGTCGTGCACCTTGTTAATAAATCACACTCTCATGAGAGGTATGTATGGCATCTTATCAGGGAATTCACCTCTGAGCCTCAGACTGTCTGGAAAGTTACCTGGCAAGCTACGGCCCTCAGGCCACCCAAAGCCAGCAGGCTGGGGTGGTGTAGTCGCATCAGAGGGACCTTGGGCCATGAGGCATCTGGGGGGCAGAGGGGGTCATTCTGAGGAGCTAAAGCCTGTGTAAAGCCTCACATCCAGGGGACAGGCATGCCTGCCACACACTCCATGTTTGTTTATTGAACACACTGCCAGGGTTCAGGACATATCACCCTGAAATATGGCACCTTGGCATTTAAGAAAACAGCAGAAGCAGGAAGGCCTCACTCACCTTCCCTTTGCCCAAATCCCCTGAAGTAGGACCATGAGGCCATAAGGCCCATCCTTACCTCTGAAGACACAGGGACAGAGAGAATAATCTGAACAGGACTGGCCAACTCTCCCCACTTTATTACCCTTTCCCCCTTTAGCCAATCACTTCTCCACAATGCCCACTCTTCATGAAACCAACGCATAAAAATACATGTCCCCATTTCTTTGGGTCTTCATTTCTGAAGGTCCCTGTGTCATGTAAAATTTACATGAAATAAATTTGTGTGCTTTTCTCTTGTTGACCTGTCTTTTGTTATAGGGGTCCTAGCCATGAACCCAGCAATGGGTGAGGAAAGATTCTAGTTTTCTACTTTTCCTCCCCTGCACAATGCTACCGTTCTTTTTTTTTTTTTTTTTTTTTTTTTTTTTTTTTTTGAGATGGAGTCTCCCTCTGTCGCCCAGACTGGAGTGCGGTGGTGCCATCTTGGCTTACTGCAACCTCTGCCTCCCGGGTTCAAGCAATTCTCCTGCCTCAGCCTCCCAAGTAGCTGGGACTATGGTGCGCTCCACCACGCCCAGCTAATTTTTGTGTTTTTAATAGAGATGGGGTTTCACCATGCTGGCCAGGATGGTCTCGATCTCTTGACCTCGTGATCCACCCGCATCGGCTTCCCAAAGTGCTGGGATTACAGGCGTGAGCCACCGCGCCTGGCCCGGAATGCTACCGTTCTAAGTCCAGAACTTACCCGGTAGTCCTCATGGCAACTCCTCGAAAAGGTCCTGTTGATTGTCATCATTTCCATTATACACGTGGGGAAACTGAGGCACACGACGGTGACGCAGCTGGTTCAGCTTACTAGGCATGAGGTGACAGGCTGAGGTTCAGCCCAGGTATCGCGGCTGGAGACGGTGTGCCTGGGCCCCTCCCCCGCCACTCGCCGCGGAGACTCCCCTCTGGGAGCGCCCCCCAATTAGCAATGTCTCCCCCACTGTACTGCGCGGGCACAGAGCAGGAGCTTTGTGGACAGGCCTGACTGGCTGCTGAGTGGGAGGTGGAGGCGGCCCCGCTGCAGACCGCCCGCGCCAGCCCCGCTGCAGACGGCACCCGCCAGCCCCGCCGCGAACCTTTGCTCCCAGAGGGGCGGGCGCGGGCCCCGGAGCGCGGGGCGGCCTCGGCCGGGCCGGGACTGCGGCGGCCTCTGCTGGCGGCGGTCAGTACTGCAGGAGGCGCCGAGGGCCCGGGAGCCCCCAAAGCCCGGAGGGGCGCCCCCGAGGCAGGTCCGCGGCTCTGCCCAGGCTCATGCACCGCAGCCCCCACACGCCCGCGTCCCGGGGTGGGCGGCAGCCTCGCTGGGACCCCTCCGCCGCAGTCGGTGCCGCTTGCCTAGAGCCCGATCGCTACACCTGTCTTCCCGCAGGTCATCTCTCAAGACGCCGCCCGCGCTCCGGGAAGAGCCGGGCACAGGAGGACGCCGCGGCTGCCCCGCGCCCAGCGGGACGGGAAACCAGCCCAACCTGGGGCACTGTCAGGCAGCCCGGTCCCTCATGGGCCCTGCCACTAAGGCCCTGGGACGCCCGCCTGTGACACTTGCCAGCCCTCATCCGTTCCCCGGGCCGAAATCTCAGAGGGCAGAGGCTGCCCCCGCTGGAAACCAGCCCCAGAACATCAGGGCCGCGCGCGCTGTGGGCGGCAGGCCAGGGCGCGGAGGGGCCAAACAGGGCAGCGCCGGGAGCTTTTGCACAAGGCACCCCTCTGCCAGCCTCATGGCCCAGCCATGCCAGCCCCGTGAAGCAGGTGTGCTGGCCCACAGCAGCCCCAGCCTGGAAACACGCGAATGTCCACTGTCGGGGCAGCTGCACAGCTCAGATCCCCAGGAATGCAGGGCCCCTTCCCCGGAGGCCAAGGCCAGTGTCCCACCCACACCCAGTCCAGGCCTATGCTTCCCCAGGTCTGCCGCCTAAGCAGCCCTGTCCCTGATCTCTATCTCAGAGGCTGCTCCCAGCCCAGCTCCCCACGCCCATCAGCAGGACCTAAACTGCCACATATGCACGCCATGGAATACTGTGCCAGTGAAAACCAATTACTGCTGCCTGCACCCACGTGGATAAACCTCACCGCCGGGAGGCTGATGTAAGGGAAGACCCAAGAGCACCGCGTGTTGCCATTCATAGGAGGTTCAGGCAAAACCCATCCTTGGTGTTCGAAGCAGGACAAGGCTCCCTTTGGGAGTTGGTGATTGGCAGGGACACGGGAAGCCTGTGGGGAGCTGGAAACGTCCTGCACCTTGATCATGGTCACACCGGTGTGTAGACGCACAAACAAATCCTTCCAGTCGGACCCTCACATCATACATAGATCGCGTCTTCGTGTTATGCTGGCTAAGCCCTTCCAGCCCTAACAGTGTCACTCTGGCGGAGCATCCCCACTGCCTGGGACAGGACCGGCTCTGGAGGCTGGAGGGCTTGACCAGCACTGCCGCCCGGTGGCCGGCAGCGGAACCGACCACGGCCTAGTGCCCTGGAGGGAACGGGCCACAAAGGCTCCACCAGGACTGCACCTGTGCCCTAGGCGCCGCCCTCAGCCACCCAGCCAGTCTGCTCCACCAGCACCCAACAACTCTGGGGGTCCAGCAAGCCCTCTGGGCCAATAGCTGCAGCCCCCAGGGGGCCTTGGGGGTGGGAGGGAGGAGAGAGAGGCCAGCCTGTAGCACAATACCAGCCCAGAGTTTTAAATAGGTCTGCACTGTCACCTCCGCCCTGTCGCAGTGCTCCTGGGTCCTGATTCTGCCGGGCGCCTCCACGTCTCTCCGCCCTCCTGGTTCTGCCCCGCCAGCACGGGAGCGCCCACTGGGCATGAATGGGGAGCCTGCCAGAGAGGCGAGCTGGAGGAGAGAGGCACAGCTTCCAGGCCTGGCGTGGCTGCTCATGCCCCTGCGTGAGGGAAGGGTCAAGGGAAAGGTGTACGCTCTCTTCTTTTGGTTTCTTGTTTTCCTTTTCCCCGTGCCCTCTCACCCCATACACAATTGTCAGGGTGTCTGTCCTGGGAAGACACCTGGTACCTGCCCTGGTGGTGCCTGCCCTGTGTGGTGTGTGTGTGTGCGTGTGCGTGTGTATGCGTGTGTGTTCAATAGGAATTGATTTGGCGCCTGCTATGTGCCAAGCACTGTCCCAGTTCTGGGTAACCAGAGATGGAAGGAAACCCAATCCTCATCCTTCAGCCACTTTGTGCATGCCCTGGAATTTATGTAAGTGCTACAAGAGGCCAAACTGACGGCTGGGAAGACCAGCAGTGTCGTGGGGTTGTTATGCCCGGGGAATGGGTGAAGGTTTTGTGGAAGAAGAGATATTAAAATTGTGCCCTGAAAGGTAAATAGGATTTCAACAGCCAAGAAAAGAATGAAAGGCATCTCAGGGAGAAGGAATACACACACAAAAGCATAGGAACGGAGACATGCCGCACGCTCTATGGTTGTATCAGGTAGGATTAGGATTGCTTGCATGCAAGAGAATGTCCAAAAGGACGGTGGCTTGAACAAGGCGTGTTCATTTCTTTTTCACATAAAATAAGCTGAAGACAGGCAGTCCAGCTAATCGTGACACCTCTGCAGCCACAGGGCACCCAGGCTTTCTCCGCCATTCAGCTCCACCATTCTGGCACCGGCCTCAAGGTCACTTCATGGACCAAAAGGGCTGCTGGAGCTCCAGCCAGTGCATCAGAGCTCCAAGCATCAGGGAAGAGAAAGACTCAAATGGGCACTCCTCTCAGCTAAGCCAGCTTGCAATTAAGCTGATTTACTGGAGGGCCTAGGTAACGCTTTCATTTATAGCTCATTGGCCAGAACCTTGTCACATGGCCACAGCTAGCTGCAAGGGAAACAGAAATGTAGTCTTTATCGGGAAGAGCAGCTAAAACTTGGGGTCTGTCGCTAAGCAAGGAGAAACTGGATGTTGGTGGGAAGCCAGCACTGCCTAGCCCAGGGTAGAGTGGAGCAGTGGCCCCTCAGCATATGGGGAGGGGGACAGCAAGGCAGCCTGGTCACAGGGGCCATGCGAAGGAGGGACTGGACTCTTCTGTAGCAAATAGGGGATTGCTGAAAGATTCTCAGCAGGAGCCAAGGTTCGAGGAACCTGGAGCTGTCTGCTTGGGGGTAAGAACCATCAGGCAGAAAATGGAAGCATGCATGGAGGGGAAGGGAACTGTGAGGAGTTGATAAGGGCACGAGGCAGGGAAGGGCACCTCAGGAGAGCCAAGGCTAAGCTTGGCAACAGTGGGAGGTGATGCCAGAGCCCCAGGGAGGGACACAGATGTACCGAGGGTAGTCTGGGAGGAACACAGTACGAGCAGATAGTTGTGTCTGAGGCAGCTGTTAGCCATCAAGTCAGGTGGCTCAAAGACAGCTGAGAATCCAAGTGGAAGCTCAGGTGAGAGAACAGTGCTGGGAACATGGATGTGGAAGCGACCAGTCATACAGCGGTGGATGGGATCAGCCAGGCCGGGATCCACTCGTTCAGCTGGAGGACTCTGATGGATCTTTCGGAGTTACTGGGGAAGGAGAACAATGGAGTGACCAGATCTGGGTTCAAATCCAGACTTCACCACTTGATAGCTGAAAGCCCGTGGGCTGGCTGACACCACTTTCTAAGCCTTAATTTTTCTCATGTACAAAAATGGGAATAAAGAGCCCTGCTGGGCGGGCTGATAGGAGGGCTGAATGAGTAATGAGTAGCACATTCCCACACAGGGAACTGCACTAACCAGTAAATACCTGCTCTTACCAGTAAAGCCCCCCTGCCTACACACACACACACACACTTACTGAAGAGGACCTCAGGGCCTTTCTTGGGCCATAACTGTGCCCGACAGTCCTCTCACTTCAAGGTGGGGCCCGTGGAGCCCTGTGTGGGATCGCTCGGGTGAGATCACAAGCACTGGGCCTCTCCAGGGCCCTGAGACCTCCAACCCAGCATGGCTAGGGCAGCCCCTGGCTCTGCCAAACCTCCTGGACAGGGGCATCTGCAGCCCCAGACAGGTGGGTCAAGAGGAGTGTTATGCCTCCTGCCAGCAGGGAAAGGGGCCACAGCGGGCCATGGCATGCCCCTTTCCACAGCCAGGAAGAGCACGCGTGGCCCAAACTTCAGCTGGAATCACATTGGCCAAAACTTAGTTGTGTGGCCACATCCAGCTGCAAGGAACTGGGAAGTGTAGGCTTTATTCTGGGCAATCATGTGCCCAGCTAGACAGAAATTGGAGTGTTCCAATATTACGATAGAGAAGGAGAGAATGGATATTGAGGGAAAACAGCAGCTGTAGGGTGCAGGGAAAGAGAGAGGGTGTGGCATCCCGGGTGGAGGGTGGAGGGAGGCTCTGAGCGCTGGGAGACCCCATGCACCTGGGACTCACACGTGCGGTGAACACGTCACCTGGCGCCCAGCCCGCAGGAACTCCGCTGTGGGGGCACTGTAGGTGGGTGGGCAGGGGAGCTGTTGTAGCTGAGAACCTGCTGGCCAGGAGGACGAATCGCCAACTTCTCCAGCAGAATTTTTGCAGATCCCTGCAGGTCCTTCTGGTCCCTCACCAAAGCCACAATAGCACAGAGAGGAAGAAAATATCTTCCTTCCACTCCTCTGAGTTTTTGCCCATTGTCAAAGCTCATTGCAGCCATTGTCATTGTCTCTACTGCCCAGGCCTTGGGCAGGGAGTGGCCATTCCCTAGGTCTCTTGACACCCCTCCACCCTGGCAGAGCTAGGGCCAAATGTTCCCTGCCAGGGTGGAGTGGACTCCAGCCCATTCTGTCTCCCAAGGAGCTTCTCCTCTCCCCACTTGAGCTTTTCTCCCTTTTTTTTTTTTTTTTTTTTACGAAGTCTCACTCTGTCACCAGGCTGGAGTGCAGTGGCACAATCTCGGCTCACTGCAGCCTCTGCCTCCAGAGTTCAAGCAACAGTCCCCCCACCTCAGCCTCCCAAGTAACCTCCGAAGGGATTACAGGGGCAGGCCACCACTCCAGGCTAATTTCTGCAATTTTAGTAGAGATGGGGTTTCACCACATTGGCCAGGCTGGTCTCGAACTCCTGACCTCAGGTGATCGACTGCCTCGGCCTCCCAAAGTGCTGGGATTACAGGCGTGAGCCACCACACCCAGCCCTGACTTGAGCTTTGAGAAGCAAGCTAAGAGTCAACCCCTCCCTAGGAAGCGAAGCGCTACCTCTGCCCTGACTGGGCTGCTGCTGCCTCTCTCTGCTCCTCCTTGTGCGTGAAGATACTCAGTGCAGGGAAGAAAGACAGGGTCCTCAAACTCTGTCAGTGTATCTGAGTTGTCTTGGCTTGGGTTAGGCTCTGGGTCTTCCGGCAGCTAACCTGGAGCGTGGGTCCCCGGTGCCACACTTGCATGCACGCCGTCCTTGTGCTTCCGTTCCTTCCATTGTGACTGGACGAGTACTCACCTTCTGGTTTGTGCCTTCATGGGGGACTTTAGTGTCTCGTCAGTCCTTTCAGCCATACGGTCAGCACTCACTGGGGGCCCATGATGTGCCGGGCCTTTGCAAGTACCATGAAATCGCCTAGCACAGTCACCAGTGCGGAGTGGGGACTCTGCCACCCACTGGCTGTGGGACTTGGGTGTATGACAGATGGGGACTGGGGCGCAGAAAGACTGAGGGACTTGTATAGGTCAAACTGGACTGACCCCAAAGTTCTCCACCATTTTGTTAATTCTAAAATAAAGATGAGGCCGGGCACAGTGGTTCATGCCTGTAAACCCAGCATTTTGGGAAGTACCAGGTGGTTGGATTGCTTGAGGCCAGGAATTTGAGACCAGCCTGGACAACAGGGCAAAAGCCTGTCTCTACAAAAAAATACAAAGATTAGCCGGGCGTGGTGGCACCCGCCTGTAATCCCAGCTACTCGAGAGACTGAGACACGAGAATTGCTGGAACCCGGGAGGTGGAGGCTGCAGTGAGCCGAGTTCATGCAACTGCACTCCAGCTTGGGTGACAGAGTGAAACTCTATTTCAAAAATAAAATAAAAAATAAGGCCGGGCACGGTGGCTCACGCCTGCAATCCCAGCACTTTGGGAGGCTGAGGCGGGTGGATCACCTGAGGTCAGAAGCTTGGGACCAGCCTGGCCAACATGGCAAAACCCCACCTCTACTAAAAATGTAAGAGCCTGGCTTGGTGGCGCACACCTGTAACCCCAGCTACTCAGGAGGCTGAGGCAGGAGAATCACTTGAACCTGGGAGGCGGAGGTTGGAGTGAGCCAAGATCAGGCCACTGCACTCCACCCTGGGCAACAGAGACTCCATCTCAAAATAAAAATAAAAATAAAGATCAGGCTCCTGAGTGAAATCTCACATGTCCTTTGAAAATGTGCAAAAATACAGTACATGTACTGGGCAACATGTATCATTTTTAAGCCACACTTCTTCCTTGTTCTCAGGTTTGTTCTGGATCCTCCAGGTGGCTAAGTCAGAGGCTACTGGGTGGGTGTGGGGCTGCAGGCTTTGGATGAAACTGCAGACATAGCATGTGTTTCCAGGAGTCACTCCGAGTGGCACCTGCAGGTGAGTGCGTTAGCTGAGTGTAGTGTGCTGTTTATTTGAGCTGAAGGAAGGAGACTTCCTGGATCCTCTTTTTTTTTTTGAGACGGAGTCTCGCTGTGTCTCCCAGGCTGGAGTGCAGTGGCCGTGATCTCGGCTCACTGCAAGCTCCGCCTCCCGGGTTCACGCCATTCTCCCGCCTCAGCCTCCCAAGTAGCTGAGACTACAGGCGCCCGCCACCACGCCCGGCTAGTTTTTTGTATTTTTAGTAGAGACGGGGTTTCACCATGTTAGCCAGGATAGTCTCGATCTCCTGACCTCGTGATCCACCCGTCTCGGCCTCCCAAAGTGCTGGGATTACAGGCTTGAGCCACCGCGCCCGGCCAACTTCCTGGATCCTCTTTCTCAATTCAGAGAGAAGCCCACTGCCTCCCGCTTAAGGGCTCCAGGGACTCCAGGGACTCCAGGGTGGGTGGGGTAAGCAAGGCTCCCTGTATGAGTCCGTTTTCATGCTGGTGATAAAGACATACCCAAGACTGGGCAATTTACAAAAGAAAGAGGTTTATTGGACTCACAGCTCCACATGGCTGGGGAGGCCTCACAATCATAGTGGAAGGCAAGAAGGAGCAAGTCACATCTTACATGGATGGCACCAGGCAAAGGAGAAAGTTGTGCAGAGAAACTCCCGTTTTAAAAACCATGACATCTTGTGAGATCCATTCACCATCGTGAGAACAGCACGGGAAAGACTCCCCCGCACTATGATTCATTCATCTCCCACTAGGTTCCTCCCACAACACGTGGAAATTATGGGAGCTACAAGATGAGATACGGGTGGGGACACAGAGCCAAACCATATCACTCCCAACAGGTCCCCTGGCTCCTCCTTGCCCCGTTTCTTCCTTCTCCAAATTTCCCTTCTCCTTTACTGTGGATGTAGAAAAGCGCTTGTGAAATTTTCTGTGCTGTACATACACAAAGTGATATTTTCATTATCAATGGCAGGAAGGCTTTTTACGCAATCTCCCCCACCCCGGCTGCTATGGTTTGAATGTGTTCCCCCAAAATTCATGTGTTGGAAGCTTGTCCTCATTCTGATGGCATTAAGAGGTGAAACCTTTAAGAGGTGATTAGATCATGAGGGCTCTGCCCTCGTGAATGGATTAATGCTATTACGGAAGAGTGAGTGAGGCATTATCGCCCAGGGGTGGGCTCCTGATAAAAAGGATTAATTCGGCCGATTTCCTGTCTCTGTCTCTCCTGCCCTTGCTTTCACTTTCTGCCTTTTGCCACAGAGTGGCCCTCACCAGATGCTGGCACCATGTTCTTGAACTTCCCAGCCTCCAAAACAGTGAGCCGAATAGATTTCCATTCATTATAAATTACCCAGTCTGGGCATTCTGTTACAGCAGCAGGAAAAGAACTAAGAGGCCAGTGGCACTGTCTTTGCACACTGTGCGCTCAGCGTATGTGTCTACTCTATCGTTCAATATAACATTTATACATTTCCCTCCCGCCTCCCACCCTCCAGCTTCTGCTGGGTGTGCAGGAGCTCAGGCACCACGGTGGGCCTCTATGTGCCCCAGGATACTGTCTCCAGGTGGACAAAAGTGAGTCTAAGAGGAGTGGGACACTGAAGCAAGCACTTCCTCATCCCCCTGTGCCAGCGTGGCAGGTCTCCGTATGAAGGCTGGAGGCCTGGGGCGGCCTGTGAGGAGGAAGGGAGAGAAGTGGAGAGGTAAGGACAGACTGAGCTGGAAGGAGAATGAGGAGGGACTGCATACAGATGAGGTCTAGAGATAGCCTTTGCCCCCATCCCAGAAACCAAAGCCTACAACGCTCTGCCCTCAGTCTGCAAGGCTCCGCCCAGCCCCGCACTGGGTGCTTCTCAGCAGCCCTGAGCAGAGGGCAGGAGGCAGGCTGTAAGCCTAGGGACTGCACCAGGCTGACTTTCACCCGCTAGTCTCACTGCATCTTCACATCATCACCCAGAGGTGTTTCCATTTCACAGGTAAGGAGAGTGAGGCCCAGAGATCTCAGTGGGCTGCCCAAGGCCACCCGGTAAGGGACAGGGCTGGGGGTTGATCTGACTCTGAATTCCATGCCTTTTCACAGGACTGTGCCTCTGACACAGGCACCAGCAGGCACCGAGGCCTCACCCTGAGCGGATAGTGCTACACCCGTGGGGGCAAGGCAGCAGCCCTGCAGGGGGAGGTGCCTGGTTGCCACCCTCCCCATCTGTGGCTGCTTCCTCCCCCTCCACAGCGGGCAGGAGCAGTTTCATGGAGCTGGGAGTCCTGTGGGCTCCCCACTTCCCGGAGGCTCCTCAACTCTTCAATCTGGATGGATCTGGGGGCAGGTCAGAAAAAGCTGTCTCTTGGACCGGGTGCAGTGGCTCATGGCTGTAATCCCAGCACTTTGGGAGGCCAAGGTGGGCTGATCTCTTGAGATCGGGAGTTTAAGACCAGCCTGGCCAACATGGTAGAACCCCGTCTCTACTTATAAAAAAAAAAAAAAAAAAAAAAAAAAAAAAAAAAAATTAGCCGTGTGTGGTGGCGCACGCTTCTGCAGTCCCAGCTACTTGGGAGGCTAAGGCACGAGGATTGCTTGAACCCAGGAGGCAGAGGCTGCAGTGAGCCAAGATCATTCCACTGTACTCCAGCCTGGACAACAGAGTGAGACTCCATTAAAAAAAAAAAAAGCCGGGCGCGGTGGCTCAAGCCTGTAATCCCAGCACTTTGGGAGGCCGAGACGGGCGGATCACGAGGTCAGGAGATCGAGACCATCCTGGCTAACATGGTGAAACCCCGTCTCTATTAAGAAATACAAAAAACTAGCCGGGCGAGGTGGCGGGCGTCTGTAGTCCCAGCTACTCGGGAGGCTGAGGCCGGAGAATGGCGTGAACCCGGGAGGCGGAGCTTGCAGTGAGCTGAGATCCGGCCACTGCACTCCAGCCCGGGCGACAGAGCGAGACTCCGTCTCAAAAAAAAAAAAAAAAAAAAAAAAAAAAAAAAAAAAAAAAAAAAAAAAGAAAGAAGGAAGGAAGGAAGGAAGGAGGGAAGGAGGGAAGGAGGGAAGGAAGGGAAGGAAGGGAAGGAAGGGAAAGAAGGGAAGGAAGGAAGGAAAGGAAGGAAGGAAGGAAGGAGGGAAGGAGGGAGGGAGGGAAAGAAGGAAGGAAGGAAGGAAGGAAGGAAAGGAAGGGAAGGAAAGGAAGGGAAGGAAAGGAAGGAAAAGAAAGGAAGGAAAGGAAGGAAGGAGGGAAGGAGGGAGGGAGGGAAAGATGGAAGGAAGGAAGGAAAGGAAGGGAAAGAAAGGAAGGAAAGGAAAGGAAGGAAAGGAAGGAGGGAGGGAGGGAGGGAGGAAGGGAAGGAAAGGAAGGAAACGAAGGAAGGAAGGAAGGAGGGAGGGAGGGAAGGAAGGAAGGAAGGAAGGAAGGAAGGAAGGAAGGAAGGAAGGAAGGAAGGAAGGAAAGAAGGAAAGAAGAAAAGGAGAAAGGGAGGGAGGGAAGGAAGGGCTTCCTAGAATGCACCAGGCCAAGACTAAGACCCAGACCCCGCCTCAGCCATCCCAATCTCCCTGTAGTTGCTGGGGATCCAGAGCCTGTCCTGCTCTCTCCTGGCCTGGGGTGCCCTTTCTGCCTTCTCAGTGGCTGGGTCGCCCCCTTCCCTGTCTTTTTCCTGGCTTGCCCTCTGGCAAGGGAGTGGGTCCTGAGCTGTGTGCAGGGGGCATGCGTGACACAGCATGGGGTGGAATAGAATCCTAGGAAGGCTGAGCCCAGGCCCTGCCCTTCATCCCCTGGCCCTTTCCCAGAGGAGACACAACTAACTCAAAGAGAACGTATGGGCTCCAGACCAAAGGTCCTTGGTTCATTGCATGCAGCTCCCACGGCTGCAGCGGCTTTTATGAGAAAGCAGCAAATCATAAGAAAACTATCTGCTTGGGAGGACTTAATTGGGACAGAAACTGAAGATGGATGCCAGATGTGCAACGGCATCCAAACCAGAGTCCCAAATTCCCACAAAGATCCTCAGTCAACTCTCCTGTTCCTTTGACCAGGTAATAAGAGTCCTAACAGCAGTAGCAGTGGCTCCATTTCTAAAGCACGCACGGTATGCTATGCACTGCTTTTATTTCTAGTTCCTTTCATTACCTAGAGAGGCATTGCTCTGCACATTTTACAGATAAGGAAACTGAGGTTACTGAGGTTAGGTAACTCAACCAAGGTCACGTATTTAGAAAGTGGTGGAACTTTTCAAAATACTAAGTTGGGGAAATGCTCATCATTTGTAGAAAAATTTTCAATAAGGCATAAGAACACAGGCTTCCAGTTAACCCTCAGTTACCCAGAAAAGTAAATTCCCCAGAACATCCTGCACATCGTGTATGCCTGTGTACGTGCATGCAGTTGAATATTCTGATTAGCAGAGCTCATGATAAACAGGCCAGACGACAGGGAAAAAAAAAAATGTACAGAAACCAGCAACCATGTTCTCCGAATTCATCGCATGCTTGGAGATCCCCAGGTAAAAAGTTAGCAAAACATACCTTGTTCAAAGCAACTGGCCAGGGATGGGGTGTGAAGCAGCCACCACTGCTAGGGGCACAGCATCCACTGGCGTTCCCTCCTCACTCCTAAAGCCCAAGGGCAGCAGATCCAGGGTTGCTGGGCCACCTCCCTCTCCTGGCTGCAGTGCGGGAAGAAACGCAGGATGCCGCCAGGCACCAGATCCTGCCCCGCCCCTGATCCACAGTGTGGCCTTGAGCACACCACTTTCCCTCTCTGGGCCTTGATTTTGCCATCTGTCAAATCAGGACACAGTGAACTGTAAAGGGTCCGGAGGGAAATTTCATGGATTGGTTGATGATCCCAGGCTGCCGCCCCTTAGAAGCGCTCCTCCCTCCAGAGGGCTCTTGGATCTGGGGATCCCAGGTGGGAGCCTTCCTGGGAAGCGGAAGTGATCCCTGAGACCTCTGCAGCTTCTCTCCTACCTCTGAAAGACTGAGCAGGCAGCCTGGTGTCTCGGACACGCCTCATTTCCCTACTTCCCTTCAACAGGGTTAGAGTTCCTACCAAAGCTTCACTGCTATGCAAGAAGGCAGGATGCTCTCCCACACAGAGGTGCGCCCAGACAGTCCACGGGACACGTGCCCATAAGCCCGAGTGTGCTCAAGCCCCCCCCACACCACCGGCACAGCACTCTGGCACTCTAAGCAGAAGCTCAGGGACCTTCTGGGCCAGACCTAGGGCAGCCCTTGCCACTCCTCAGTGACAGACCTGTGTCTGGGTACCAGGGCAGTGAGGACTCCCAGAATGTACACAATATGGCAGGACCCGCTCTGCTTCTTGTCCTTCCTCCAAGTTCCCACTCAGCATCGTAAAATGGAGATGCAGCCAGGCTCAGTGGCTCACACCTGTAATCCCAGCTCTTTGGGAGACAAAAGTGGGTGGATCACTTGAGCCCAGGAGTTCAAGACCAGTCTGGGTAACATAGCGAGATCCTACCTCCATAAAAATTTTTAAAAGACGGCCGGGCGTGGTGGCTCAAGCCTCTAATCCCAGCACTTTGGGAGGCTGAGGCGGGTGGATCACGAGGTCAGGAGATCGAGACCATCCTGGCTAACACGGTGAAACCCCGTCTCTACTAAAAAAATACAAAAAACTAGCCGGGCGAGGTGGCGGGCGCCTGTAGTCCCAGCTACTCGGGAGGCTGAGGCAGGAGAATGGCGTAAACCCGGGAGGCGGAGCTTGCAGTGAGCTGAGATCCGGCCACTGCACTCCAGCCCGGGTGACAGAGCAAGACTCCGTCTCAAAAAAAAAAAAATTTTTTTTTAAAGACAAGACAGGCATGGTGGTGCATGTCTATGGTCGTGGCTGCCTGGGAGGTTGAGGTGTGAGAATCACTTGAGCCCAGGAGTCCAAGGCTGTAGTAAGCTGACACTGCACCACTGCACTCCAGTCTGACCCTGTCTCAAAAAAAAAAAAAAAGAAGAGAGAGATGCTCCCAGCTTTCTTCCGGAAGCGAGGTGTTCCCTCCATCTCTTGGGATTAACAGTCAACACAGCTCCCTCTAAGCCATTTATTATGATATTGACGTACTTCAGTATCAGTACTAGGGACCGCTCCAAGTCCCAGCGTGACTGGGACCGCCCTGGTGCCTTCCTCTTCTTCAGACTCCTCAGCAATGTCACAACTGTGTGGGGGGTGACACTAGGTCCTCTGGTAGGTCAGGAGCTGTACTGACCCAGTCCTGCCGGGCCACCCTGTAGCATCACACTGTGGCAGGGAGCCAGGGATTGCAAGCACCTGAGTCCTCACACGCTCAGCTGACCGCGCGGGTCCCTGACCTCGGCTGTGTTCAGTGCCTGTCCTTGTGCGTGGCAAGCAGCAGCCAGGCCTTGTGTGCAGCACTGTGCCACAGCCGTCTCGCCGTCTGCAGGACTGTTGCTGGTGACAGCAGCTCTGTGCCTGGCCCTTCCTGGGAGCTCAGGAGGGTCCTGCTTACAGGGCGAATTTTGTGCTGAGACAGTGCGCTAGGCTGAGAGGCCAGGTGTTCTGGGTGGCCCAGGAAAACCAGCCGTCAGCATCTCCTGCCCACACCTGTCCTGAGGTCAGAAGGAACTTGAGTCCAGCAGGCTCCCAGAGCCAGAGAGCTTCTGCACCTGCAAAGCCCAAGTCCCTGCTTCAGACTGAAGGGAGGGGGAACCTGAAGAGAATATGCATACGGCCATCTCAGACTGCACACATGGGTTGCTGGGGGAGCGGAGGGTTGCCCCTGGGCCCACCCCACCCACGCCACCCACGCCACCCTGGCAGTTCAGCCTGAAACAAATGATTAGCCTCTCTGTATAGATTAATGTTTCTCTCCCGGGCATGTCAGTTCAATAAAACCCCGTTCATTTGGGCCTCACTGTGACCTCTAGGACGCTGGCCAAAGGGCAAGCATCACCAGGCCAAGGGGCCTGGGAGTGAAATCGTGGGTAGGGATAGGTGACAGGGGTGTTGAATCGGCCCGAGTGGTTCTTTTCCAGTTAATTTCGAGTTGGTCTCCAGAATGCAAGCTTGTCCAGTGCGTGGTCCACGGGGGCCTGTGACCCGGGAAGGTTTTGAATGAGGCCCAAATTCATAAAGCTTCCTTAAAACGCTGAGGTATGTTCGCAACTTTTTCTTTTAGCTCACCGGCTGCGTAGTGTTCGTGTATTTTATGTATGGTGCAAGACAATTCTTCAACTTCAAAAGACGGGACGCCCTGCAGTGGGACGCCAGGTTCCTCTAAGAGTGGGTGTAGGCCCCCAAAAGTGTCCACATGATACTTCCAGAAAAACGTCACTCACGGAGGTGTGCAGGGAGGTGCGTGCTGCTGGAAAAGAGCCTTCAGGGGTCTGCCCAACGTCCGGAGGGCCCGGGAGAGCAGAGCCCACGGGCACAGGCAGGGAAGGCCTCGGGAGGGTCACCGTCCGACAGTCCGGCCTGCGGGGCTGCAGCACGGCCGGCTCTCAGCGGCTCTTCCTGCACCTTTCGGTGGCGGGGCTGTGTGGGGCCCGGGGCTTTCGGCGGGGCCCGAGGGGCCGGCGAGGCTGCGGCCCTGGAGCCCCCTGCCTGGCAGCCATTTGGGCCCCAGGGAAATATCGACGCTTTGGCTAACCGAATTATTCTTTCGGTTTGAGCCAGCTCCCCTTTTTGAGTCAGATCCGGCGGCAGGGCCAGAAAAGCGCTTTCTGAAACCCCAGCAAGGTCCCGGGTGGGGGTGGGGTGGGGTGGGGGGCGCGGCCGAGCCGCTGGGGGCCCCCCCCCCCCACCCCCGGCCCTCCCCCCGCCCCCCCGGCTCTCCCCCCCCACCCCCGGCTCTCCCCCCCGCCCCACCCCCGGCTCTCCCCCCTGCCCCACCCCCCGCCCCCCGGCCCCCCCCCGTGCCCCCCCCCCCGCCGCAACCCCGGAGCCGGTGCCCAAAAGGGGCCAGGCAGCCTGCAGAGGTCGCTCAGGGCTGGGGCAGGGGCTTGGTCGAACACGCTAGTGCTTAGGGCACCAAAATAGAAAAAGAAGAATGCTTGGAAAGAATTTGATGTTTCCCAAGGAGCATCGAAAATCGCCATTACGGGAAAAGTCAAACTCTTGAGGGACTTCCTTACACTAATGTAACTGTCCTGGGTTGTTTTTATTTCTAATTATGCTGGGGGGATGGGCGTCATGATCTTTTTCAAGGCTTAATGCCCCCTCCACAGTCCCTGGGGGACCTCGGGCCTTGGTGCCTCTCCAGGACATCCTGATGCCTCTGAGGTCCCATTTGAACTCCCTGGGGTCCCGGGCTGCCCAGCTGTTATTTTGCAGAATTTCTCTCCCACAGTGTTACCAGTAGTTCTGCTTATGGCTCCTGCCACTGAGTCACAAGGGGAGGAGGGGATTTCTGAGCTGTTTCAACACTTACCCAGAATATTAGAGGTTTCACGCAGCCCTTGTTTATTTGAAAAAAAGTAAAGAAAGCCCCAAAGCCAACAAAATATGACACACGCGTACAGGAGGGAAGGCAGGGGGTTGGGGGCCTTGCGGAACCAAAAGGTCTCTCTGCTGAGCTGGGGCTGGAGCTGGAAGTCCGGTTTCCTGTCCCCACTCCCCCAGCCTGGGCCCACCCCATGCCTTCTGTTTCACCCAGGGCTGTGGAAACCAGCTAATGTTTATGGAGTACTTCCTCTCGCCAGTGGGCACAGTTCTAAGCCCTTTATAAGAAATAGCTCATCCAATGCCCGTAATTGCACCCGGAGGCGTGAGGGCTGTTATTGTGCCTGCCAGCCGGTTTCATAGATAGGAGACAGCACGGAGAGCTCAACTGCACTGGGCTACTTGGTTTTCCTGTGGAGAAAAATTTGCCCATCGCTTTGGCACAGAATCTGTGCCAAGGCAGATTCTCCTCAGCCAAGGCAGGCCTCAGAGTCCAGCCACAGGATGCCCAGAACCTCCCTCCAGCTGAGACAAGCTGGCCAGGGGCTTGGGGCCTCCGAGCTCCTTGGGGAGCTAAGGGGGTGCTGTCCTGGAGTCCAAGACCTGGGCTGTACTCACTACCCCTGGCCAGGATTCAGTAGCAACAGGGATACCCAGGAAAGGGGCTGTGGCCTGAGCAGTCAGCCTGCAGCCATAGGGAGGGTGTGACTCCAGCGAGAGGGGTGCATGTGAGGTCAAGGCTCCAGCATCTAGAATGTGCTGCCCTTGACAATGAGGAAGCGCTAATCCCTGGAGAAGGCAGGGCAGATGATGCCTGGTGATGGAGGGAGATGTGGGATGGGGGTGGAGGTGGGTGCCTGGCCTCTTCCTTCTCCCCATCCTCCATGCCCTTCATTCTCCTGTGGATCTTCATTTAGCACCTACTGTGCACCTGCCCTCAGTGGCCTCTCACTTCCTCCCCTTCCTTCCCAATTCCTTTACCAACTCTGAGATCTTCTGAAGCGACTGTGAGACCTTGGCTAAGTCCCTTCCCACTTAGACCCTCAGTTTCCTCTTCTGGAGGAGCAGCGGCCGGGGCTCTGCGGCCCTGTCAGCAGCGTGGTGTGGGCAGATAGTAAAGAGCACTTCTAGCTGGAGACGAGAGGCTTGGGGGCTGCTGGCCAGTCACACAGTGGCATGAGGCTGACCACAGGAGCACGACGTGGCACATGCCACGGCAGAGGTGTGTGCTGAGAGCCCTGGGTATCTGCCTCAGGTGGGCCCTTGAAGGATGAGCAGAAGCTCACTAGGTAGATATGGTGGGAACTGGCAAGCTCAGGAAGGCTCCTCCAGGCCCAGAGGGTACAGCTCATGCACACACGCAGCCCCAGGAAGAGCACGGGGCACTGGGGCAAAGCCCTCCCAGTGTGGCTAGATTGCCATATTTGCCAGAGAGGGGGGATGCCAAACTAGCTACCTCCATGTCCAGAGCTGTCTTTACCCAGGCCCAAGGCCCAGGGAAGCCCCCTTCACACAGCCCTCTGCCTTCAGCCATGGCCACTACCCCTCAGGCAGGTCTGGAAGAGCCTGCTGAGGCCAAGACAGAGAGAGAGAAGGCAGTTTTAACAGAGCAAAGTCCGTCAGGCTGGCCCCATGGCTGAAGACACCATTGCACAGGTGGGCAGCTGGGGTGAGGGAGGGGGGCTGAACAACCCTTCCGGGAGTCCAAGGCAGGCCAGGGTACCCCAGATGTGGGGAAGAACGCCTCAGGGGCTTCTGGGCTGGCTCTCTGGTGAGTTAGTGTATAGATATGTTTGTGCAATCCTATGTGTGAGCTGTGGGCTCCTGGCATGCCAGACCCATGCACAGATGCACAGGCATGTGTGCACAGGTTTGCACACTCGCACCTGGGCCTGCAGCAGCAGAAAGGATGCACAGCAGATGCGCGGAGAATGAGAGCTCTTGGGGTGTAGACAGGACCATTTAGACCTGGGTTCACCTTGGATTCTCCCTGCCAGGTACTGTTTCTAACAAAGGTAGTTGGGATGTCAGGCAGGGAGGGCAGTCCTGCCTGTGGCAGGTGCTGGGTGGATGACACCATGATGATGAAAGCAGGGGCCTGGGCTTCAGGTCGGGGCTGCAGTGTGGGGGAGCCTCAGCGAGAGTATGAAACCTCAGAGAGATCTGAGTTCTTGGAGCCAGTGGACCCCCGACCATTGCAAGGCTGAAAGTTTTAGTTTTCATATTCGCAAAGTCCCATGAGTTCATCTGGGGAGGAGGAATTAGGGCAGTATCTCCCCGAAAAGCCTGGGCTTCCAGTATCGAAGGGGTTAATGGGGCCCACTCAGATTGGAGATGAGTCACTGACTTCCCCCACAATTCCTCCCTTCACGCCCGCATCCTGGCCAGAGCCTAGGACCCCACCAGGAACCCGGGGCGCGGGGCCGGGGGGTGCTTCGCAGCTGCTACCCAAAGACCTCGAAAACCTGATCGGGAGTGGGGTCTCAGGGCCCAGCCCCAGGTCATCAGGGCAGGGCCTGAGGAGCACAGAATCCACCCCGCAGAAGTGCTGATGCCGCTGGTGAAGGAGGCTGTTCTCGCAGCCGCCACAACAGAATGACCAGTTGTTGAAGGGCTTATGTTATTTCTCACCCTCACAGTAATCTTGCAAGCTAGGTATTGCTAACGCCATTTCACACGGGAAAACTGAGGGTTGGAGACAGTGAATAACCCATCCCAGGTCATACCACCTGCAAGGGAGGGTACCCGGATTGCACACCAGTCCGCCTGGCTCCAGAGCCCGGGGAGGCTTCTGTCTCTGGACTGGTTGAGAAGCTCCCAGGGAGGCATGGACCTCTCCTAGCCTGTTGCTGCAGGAGTCAGCGTGTCGGGGGAGCCTGCCTCAAGTGTTTAGGGTCTGCCACCATAAACCTGAGTGATTCCACACTGCCTAGGCATGGCTGGGAGGCCGTTAGGAAGTCTCCGGGCCTCTTTAGGGCTACTGAGGGTGAGATGACGTCTGTGTCCTGCTCACAGCTGAGACCCAATTCATGTTGTGGGTCCTGGCTCAGAGGGCAGGTGTTATAACGAGACTGAGGGCAGCTTTTTTTTTTTTTTTTTAAGCTGGGGTCTGGCTCTGTCGCCCAGGCTAGGGTGCCCTGGTGCAATCAAAGCTCACTGCAGCCTTGAAGTCCTGGCTCAAGAGATCCCCTCCCACCTCAGCTCCTGAGTCACTGGGACCACAGGACCACGCCGCTGCCCCCAACAAGGGTCAGCTTCGTGATCAGCAGCTCTCCCCAGGTCATCACAATCCTGTCCCCAGGATGCGGAAAGTGTCGCTGGCAGTTACCACTGTCCCGTAAGTCTGGCGGATTCCCAGCCCCGCGTTCTTCAAATACAGGGCAACTAAAGGGAAAAGGGGGAAATAGAAATTAAGGCATCACCCCTCACGACTTGGCAGTTAGTCTAGCGGAAAATCGGCACCTCTCCAGAGGTTTGGGGACCCCTCTTTCCCCTCCCTACGTCCCCAGGCCGATCCCCAGCCCTTTACTCCAACGGTAGACCTGAAGTTGTCGAGATATCAACTCGACATCTTAGGAGGGAGGGGAGAAACACTGAAAGAAAAAACAAAACAAAACCAGCTGCCCCCAGGAGGGACAATGATTCTCTGAAGATCAGGCGGTCCCGAACTTCCCCCAGCACCCTGAACAACGAGGTAAACTGCGGTGTGGCGGGCCGCTCCCTCTACTCCCGCTAGCTGGATGTCAGCGCCCACCGCAAGCCCAGGGCTCAGCTGGCAGGGCCCCGCATGCAGCCCCCACCCGGGGCAGGGCTGAGTGGCAGAGCGTACCAGCCGCGCCCCCTTCCTGGCCGCGCTCCTGCCCGGGCCCCTGGAGCCTGCCTCTCCCCCTCTGATGTAAGCTGATATTTTAATTCTCTTACAAGGAATGGTGTTTAGAGAAATGACTTAACCGGATTACTCATCGTCTCTAATGACTTGGCCGGACTCCGGCGCTATTCCTAGACGTGACGCTTGAGGCTTTGATTCTTTCTCTCTTTTCTTTTGCTCCTTTTTTTTTTTTTTTAAATACCAAGAAATTACAGCCCTGCCTACACAGAGGCCCAGCCCCTACACGCCCCCCTTGCACGGCATCCTGGGAGATGGAGTTCTTTCCTGGCCCCAGTCACGCCCCCATCGCCTAGGGACCCCCAGCCCCAGCCCAACTCCTTGCCCCTCTCCCGCCTCATCTTGGTGGGAGATGGGCAGGGTCTGGCTGGGCAGAGGTCATTTAACCTCTACATGCCTTGCTTTACTCTTCTGTCACATGGAAGGGTCACCTGACATACAACAGAGAGTGGAAGGGTCAGTTGAGACCTTATTTTAAGTAAAAGTGTCACACAGACCCAATGGTTTTAAGAGATTCCTTGTCCAGTGCATTTTGTGCTGAGCTCCAGTCAAGACTCCCACAGAGCTTTAGTTACCCTGACCCTGGGACTTACCAGTGCCTGGCCCTCACCCAGCCCACACTTACTCCTTCCTATCTGTGGAGGAGTCTGCGGGCTTGTCCAGCACTTACTCTCTGGTTCTCTGTTGTAATAAAGGGATAGATACAGATAGAGTGCCCACTTCAGAGGGCTAGAGCGACATTGAATGAAATACTCCATGCAAGATGGTGCAGTGTGTGTTAGGGTCAGCCCTGGTCCAAGGCTTTTTCACCCCTTTCAGCACAAGACCTTGGCTGAGTAGCTGGAGCAGGGACTGATTCTTAGCAGCCTGTGAAGTTGGCAAGGGCCACATCTTCTGCTCCACAAGGATATCGACTTCGTTCTGGCCGTGGCTACATCCCATGTCTAGCTCAGTGCTGGCACGTAGTAGGACCACACAACACATATTGGATGAGTGGATGACTGAAAAAGTGGAGAGTTATCCTGCTTTCCAGAGGAGAAGGCTGAGACCCTGAGAGGTTCAGTGACTTGTCCAAGGCCACACAGCTGGGCTGTGTCTTGAGTGGGGATGAAAACCCCAGTTTTCTCTCCCTGCCCTCCGTTCCCCTCCCCCAGGGGAATTCAGCTTCCACCATTCAGGCTCAGGAAGTTCAGAACCATGGGTTTCTACCCTGCTGGGACACAGTGGGCAGATGTGGGGTGGAGAGGTGAACCCAGCCCAGCCCTGGCCCAACACAGGAAGTCCTTCCAGATTGGCCGGAGGTTGGAGGGAACCTAGAGCCAGGTGCAGATGCAGTTTCCAGCGTGGACAAAGCTCGGGAAGCTGGTTTACACGCGCCCTGGGGTACAGTGGCCAAAGCTCTTTCAGGCAGGAAGTTGGCCCTTGGTGATCTGGGACTCACAACCACCTCCCCACTGCCTCACCCCCAGCAGTTCCCCAAAGGCCAAAAGCTATTCTTGTCTTTTTCTAAAAGAGGCATTTGAAACCATGAGCCAATTTTTTCCATTCCTGAGCTTGGGTATCGTCTATTTCGGGCATTTGTTGTTTTCCATGAGTTGCAAATGCTGCTGTGAAGCTGGCCTTTCCTGGACAGCTAGCACGGGGAACGAGGAGTTAGGCAAGCAGGGTGGGGCTGCGTTAAAAATACTTCCCTGCTTCGTTTCTCCTTTGAAAACAAAGCCCTAGGGGCCTTTGGCAACTGCTGAGCCTGGGAACTGAGTTTCCCAGGATAGAAGACTGGCTATGCATTCTGTTTCCTGAGGGCACTGGAGGGGTTTGTGGGTCCCAGACGACACAAAAGCACTGATTTTACTGTGTGACTTTGGGCAGTTCGCTTAACCTCTCTGGGCCTGGTGGCCTCCTTTCTAAAATGAGACCAGGTGGACAGATGATCTTGAATGGTCCCTACGGCTCTGAGAGCTCCAGGATGAGAACCACCCCCGGGGCCAGATTTTCTTCCTAGAAATGGGCTAACAAGAGGTGCTAGGACATGGAAGTGGGAGTTAGAAAGCAGCTTTTAGCTCAGTCTCGGAACACTTTGTGAGCTCTTTAGCCCTGAAACTGTTCTAAGGGGGTCTATAATGTTCTCAGCAGGATTCATGTAATTCCAAAAAGATTAAACGCTATCAAGAGGAGATTAAATACACTGTGCTGGGCACACAGCCCAGCAGTTCCCAAAGAAGCAGATCTGTGTTCTAACAAGGAAAGTCTGTAAGATCTAGCGGTAATCGAAAAAGCAAGTTTCAGAATGCAGCAATGAGAATTGTATTGTTTCCTTAAACATACACATAAAACAAAGCTATATATTTTTCTATACCTGGATACACACATATTTTTGAAAATACATAGGGAAAGTTCTGGAAGACTTCACCCAATCTGACGGGTCCTTAACTCTGGGGCAGGGAGGGAACTGGATTTGGGGTGGCATCAGAGAGGGCCGATCTACTTGCATGTTTTTACAGGAAGAATGTGTTTATTTATTAAGTGATGGTTTGTTTTTCTTATTCTTGAGACACACAAAGAGACATCAGGACACTGAGGGGCTAGGTGACCCCTCTGTAGGCACAGAGGCGTCCTGGCCTGGGACCCTGTGGTTGAAGAGTGCAGGAGGAGGGCGGCTTTGGGCCGGAGTGGAGGTGTGTGAGATGGAGGCTTGAGCAATGGAAGTGTTTACGCTTTTAGCCAGACGAATGAAGATGTCTGTTTTCCGCAGGATTTACGGGCCATTGTAAATTACTTTCTATTGCAAACAGTTGCCTCAGGAAGCAATTAAATTTAGATCCTATCGTTCCCAGGCTGGCACAGGCAGGTGTTGACTTGCTGAGGCTTTGCACAACAGCCCTTGTCTGTCAGAATGTGCCCAGCTGCCCGGATGCTTGGTGGGATGAGCTGCTGTCTTATAAGATAGTGAGTTCCTTGTCAGTAGGGGTGTCCAACCCACAAGTGAGGGGTTGGCCTAGATTGTGACCCCGGAGGCTGCATCCAGAGCTCCATTCCCAACTTTGGGCCTAGTGCCTGCCAATGAATGCTTCCAGAATGGACAAAGGTGCTTCCTGATGGCATCCCATCATAGTGTCTTCCACCACAGCCTTAGCTCTTCTGGAGGGGAAAGTGGCTTGTGAACTTGGAAGTGGGATGCATTGTTATAATGACCGTTAACGATTGTTCTGGGTGTCTGTTACCAACTCTACAGGTGCTGGCTCTTACAAGCCAACCCATTACGAGGGAGACAGGGGATTTATCCTGCAGAGCCCACAGTGTCATCTGCTCTAGACTGAGCCTGCAGACATCTTCCATCCCAGGGCCAAAGAGTAAGGGCCAGGGTTTCAGGTTCACCAAACTGCAGCCCTGGTCCATTCTTTTAGTGTGAGGAGGGGCACCAGTATGACAAGTGGTCAGTAATGGGTGCAAAGTGGGTGGGGGGGATGCCTGGGTATGAGGGCTCCTCTTCCTGGGTCTAGCTGTGGCTCCAACACCTACCAGCTGTGTTACTTGAGCTGATCTCTCAGACCTCAGTTTTACCCTACAAAATGAGGACAATGATGGTGTGAAGTGCATACAGCTATTATGAGTATTAAAGTTCATCAACGAAGATTTCTGTGTAGCTTCTATGTGCCAGGAACAGTGTTCCTGTCCTAGGTAACCACCAGCTGAGACGGAAACCCTGAGCCTCTGTTTCTCCCTCTTTGGCCTGCACAGGTCCAAGTTGCTGCTATGGCTGGCTGGGCACCTCCTCCTGCCTCCATTCACCCTAGGCCTCATTCCCACCTCCCACAGCCTGAACTCATGCCCCCTCTTAGGACTACTCAGCTTGTAGCTGCCACACTCTGTCTGCATTATGTATGTGGGCATTGACTATTACTGGCAGGCCTGGCCACACAACCTAGGCCAAGGATTTCCTAGTTCGGTCCTTGTCTAGCTCACACTAACCACCTCTCCTTTTTTTTTTTTCTTTTTTTTTTGAGGCAGGGTCTCCGTCTGTTGCCCAGGATAGAGTGCAGTGGTGTGACTGCAACACACTACAGCTTCGACCTTCTGGGCTCAAGTGATCCTCCCGCCTCCTCCTCCCAAAGCACAGGGATTCCTCACCTGGCCTTCTTTGTTGGAGTGGGTGGGGAATGGGAAATGCACAGGGCCACTTTCAAATCAAAGTCAGAAGCACTTTGCTCGCTCCACAGAGCCCTCAGCGCTCTGCTGAAAGCAAGGAGGATTTTTCCAAGGCTCTAGTTTTGCCTCCAGGGAAACCGAGGCACAAGGCATCAATGATTCCTGGGGGTCCTGCCTCTGCTCCTCTAGGTGAGTAGCCTTTTCCATGGGCCCCACTCTGAAAGCCGAGGCGAGGGGCACGCACTACAATTCCCAGAGGTCCCCGGGCGCGGGAACGTCCCCCACCCCACGCCTCCCCCGCACGACGGAGCCGGGCCCACCAATGGGAGCCCAGAGTGGGGCGAGCAGGGGCGGGACGGGGCGGGGCTGCGGGGAGGCGGCCGGCGGGCGGCGCCGCGAGCCAGTAGCTGAGAGAGCGCGGGATCCGGACAGCCGCGCGCTGAGGGTCTCGGGGCGAGCGCCGCGGACGTCGCCGGGCCATGGGTAAGCGGCTCCACGGCGCGGCCCGGGCCGGGCCTCGGCGGCCCTGCAGGGAGGGCCCAGGTGCCGGCGCCGGGTCCCCTCCAGCCCTCGTGGCGGTCGGGGCGCTGTGCGGGGCGGAGAGGGGTCCGCGGTGGGCTGCGGGGCGCGGGCCGAAGGGAGCGAGCCCGGCCCGCGGCTTCAGCGCTCCCGGCCGGCGCGGAAGGGGTGAGGCCGGGCGTCCGCGCGCGTTTCGAGAAAAGGAAAGACAAAAAGTTTTGGCGGCCAGGGGCTTCCCGGGCGTTTATCTCGAAACTCTCTTCGCCGTCTCTTGCCTGAAATGTGCCGAGCCCGGCACGGCGCTGTCGTCCCACTTCCTGCTGCGGTTTCCCCCGCGAGCCGGGCTCAGCTCCTGTGTTGTGACAGCTGCCGGCGGCCGCCCTCCGCCCCTGACACCCCGCGGGTTTCCGAACCGCGGCGCCGCCGGGCGGGCGCAGACTCCGGGTCCGGGGCGCGCGGCCCTTCCCTCTGCGGCGCCGTTTCCTGCAGGGGCTGCGCGGGTGCGAAGAACTTGCTCAATGCGCTGTGAAGGCTCCACGGTTCCTCTTTCGGCCGCGGGCTGCGCCGATGGTCCGGGGCGCCCGGCTTGGCGCCCCTGCCCCTTCCTTCTCTTCCGTTCTCTCTTTCCCTCGCCCGTCTCCCCGCCCACCCGCCGCAGCCCCGCAGGAGAGGGGTCGCTTCCCTGGTTCCTCTCGTGTCCCTTGTGTGTCCCCTTCTTTTCCCTGGGTCTGCAGAAGGGACGGGGCGGCGGGTGGGGAGCGCCGGGGGAAGAGGGCAAGGGCGCGGGCAGCGATGCCCGGCTTCGCGCTCGGCAGGAGCTGCGGGGCAACCCGGGCCCGCGCTCAGTCCCTCCGCGGTGTCTAGGGGTCGCCCGGACTGGGGTCGCGTCTTTCTCCGCCCAGCGCCGGCGTGGTGGGGTTTGCGCGATGCAGGACCGCCGAGGGCACGGGGGGGTCCCGAGGCGCTGCGGGTCCAGTGTCCCTTTGTTTGCGGAGTCTTGGGTCAGTAAAGAGGGCTCCGCGGGCCCCAGGGGAGGACAACAGGTGCCTCTTGCGTCACCCGGGCCCCACTGGTGGGAGCCCACACGCACGGTGGCGTTTCTGCCTACAGGCAACGCTAGAGCACAGGAGGGGTGGGAGATGGGACTCGAGGACTTCACCCCACGGCAGAGCTCAGAGCCCAATCCAGGCCGTAGGGACCCGCCTGGGGCCTAGAACTTGGTGTGGCATTGGTAGAAAGGGCCTCCGACAATCTGCTTCTACATTTCGGAGACGTCACCTGGCACCTCTGAGCCTCTGTCCCGTAGGTGGAATGGGGACACACGAAGCCATCTGAGGAGCTCTCACTGTCACCACCAAATGTGGTCCAGACTCAGTGGGGAGGGACAGCCCCATCCTGGAATTGGGGCTTTTAGGACATCCCAGAGCCTGGTAAGAGGGACAGGGAGAGTGGGGCTTGGAAGTTGATAGCCTCACATTCAGTGTCCCCCGCTCCTCCTTCCCCTTCTGTACCCTCTGGTGGCTCTTGTGGCCTCAGCTGCGCCCAGACCCTGTCTCTCTCGCCCTCCCCCAAGCTGAGGTACTGAGGCCAGGTTGTGGCTTGAGCTGCACCTGTGCCCCGGTAGGGAGTAGGGGTCCCAGGCCCATGGCGTTTCTCCTCATTGCTGGCTCCAGCTCAGCTCCTGGCAGGCGCCCCGTCCGTCCCCAGACTCCTGGACCAAGCTCGGCCTGGCTGCCGCTCCCGGGCTGCCAAGTGGACCGGCCGTTTCGCTGCTTCAAAGGCTGTCTTTGTTTCGCTCCAGCTCAAGCTCAGAGAAACTTAAGCCAACAACCTCAGCCGAGGGGGCGGGGCGGCGTCTGCTGGTTGTTATTGAGGCTGCTGTTACCATTATTGTGGTAATTGACGCACTGTTCCCAGTCGGTGACTTTTCATGAAAGGAAGTGTCACTTCCTTCCCATCACACCCAGGGTGAATGGGGCGGGCAGCAGAAAGATGGGGAGGGAGGGAGAGAAGGAGAGGGGTGTGCGCCTCCAGCAGACCCTTAGGCTTGAGAGCTGTGTGGCCGTGTACTAGTCACTGCCCCTCTCTGGGCAACGGGGGTCTGTAAGTCCTGCACCCAGGAGGCTGATGTTTCCGGAGCAGCTGCTGGGCAGCGAGGTGCCTTGGGGAGGGAGCAGGACAAGCAGGCCTCCGGTCTTCTCACTGCGCCTGGCTGTGGTTTGTGGGGGAAGCCTCCTTTCTCTTCTCGCTTTCTTCTGCTGAGAACACTGGGCACATGGAGTCTAGCACGCCCGTCTTGTGGATGGGAAAGGGAGATACAGAAGCAGTGACCAACTTGGTAAGAGGTGCAGCCATGCGGTGCTAGAGCCCCTTGCTCCGTCTGTCGTCTTGGCCCACTCTCATGTCCTTACAGCTTGATGTCTGCCAGGGCAGGGGGCCCGCTGACTTCCCCACATCCACCCACTGCCCCGCCCCATAGCTACCTTCTGGTCCTAGCTAAGCCCCATGAGACATCTTAAGTTTGTCCTCAGTGACTCTCGACCACCGCCCCACTGCCTTCACCTTCCTGCCTTTGCGTACCCCAACTTCACCAGGTTGGCTGGGCCCTGGCCAGAGCTGGCCCCCTACTCCCTTAGGTAACAGAGCAGTTTTTTAAAAGGAATCTCAGTAGGTATCAACAGGTCTTTCCTCCTTCCTCAAGATTATGGAGATAACACCCCTTATTCAAAGATGGTGGGTCCTCTGGGCCCTCCCCCACCCAGGCCAGAGAAGTTGATTCACAGGGTGTGGGGGCCGTGCCCCCCACGCCCCCACTGCCCAGCACTCTCACCAGCCCCCTCCCATCCCTGAGCCTGGATGCCTTAGCAGGCAACACAGACCTGCTCTTGCTAGCAGAGTGACTGCAGCGATATGCTGGGAAACTGCGCATCTCCTTGGGGAAAGGGGATGAGTTTGCACCCTCTGAGCACAGATAAGGAACCTGAGGTCTCCCTGCTCCCATTACAAAGAAAAAAGACTTTAGCTGTCAGGAATCAGCGTCTCTCAGGAGTCAGACTACCCTGGTTCTGAATCCCAGGTCTGCCATGGATAAGCTGCGTGGCCCCAGGCAAGTCACTGAACCTCTCTGAGCCTCAGGCATTCTCTCTGTTATATCTGGATGGCTGGGAAGATTCAACAAAGCAGTGTTGTATGAGATGCCCAGCCCACGCCAGCCAGGGCACTGATTTGAGTCGGTGGAGCATATAACTTGAGAACAAGTAGACCTACTGGAGGGAGCGACAGATTAACCTCTTCAGTGCTGGAGTGGTAGGATCTGGGAGTTGAGCTTGACTCAGACAGGCGCCATGGAGTTAGAAAGAAATGAGACTCATAGCACAGGAAGAGCCTCAGGCAATCCTCCCGCCCAGCACCCTGCTGCACCCTCTGTCTGCCTAGTGAGGGACGGGGTCACTAGGAGCCCAGGCTCGTCTTCTGGTGCAGCCACCTAGCCTGCCCTGGCCCTCTTCCCAGCAGTGAAATGAGGAAATTGCAGGGGGGCTTGTGGAGTGAGCTACCGTTGTCAGGGTTTTTCTAACACCATTTTCTAGCTGCACAAAACCCAAGGAACAAACTAGGAATAAACCTCCCCAAGAAAGCACAGGGGCTTTTTAAGAAGGAACTTCTGAGGACTGCAGAGGGAAACCTGAATTATGGAGACACATGATCCTGAAAAGAAAGATGCAGCACTGTAAAGGTATTATTTTTCCTCAAAGTAGTTTCTAAACTTAAATGCAATCAAGGCCCTAGCAGTGGGAGTTGTTTGTTTGTTTGTTTGTTTGTTTTGGAGACAGAGTCTCTGTCGCCCAGGCTGGAGTGTAGTGGCCTGATCTCAGCTCACTGCAACTTCCACCTCCTGGGTTCAAGTGATTCTCCTGCCTCAGCCTCCCGAGTAGCTGGGATTATTGGTGTGTGCCATCATGCCCAGCTAATTTTTGTATTTTTAGTAGAGACGAGGTTTCACCATGTTGGCCAGGATGGTCTCGATTTCTTTTTTTTTTTTGAGATGGAGTCTTGCTCTGTCGCCCAGGCTGGAGTGCAGTGGCCGGATCTCAGCTCACTGCAAGCTCCGCCTCCCGGGTTCACACCATTCTCCTGCCTCAGCCTCCCGAGTAGCTGGGACTACAGGTGCCCGCCACCGCGCCCGGCTAATTTTTTTGTATTTTTTAGTAGAGACGGGGTTTCACCGTGTTAGCCAGGATGGTCTCGATCTCCTGACCTCGTGATCCACCCGCCTCGGCCTCCCAAAGTGCTGGGATTACAGGCTTGAACCACCGCGCCCGCCCTCGATTTCTTAACCTCGTGATCTGCCCACCTCGGCCTCCCAAATGTGTTTTTTTTTTTTAAATTTTTTTGTTTTGTTTTGTTTTAAGAGAATGTAACAGAATTATCCCAAAGTTCAGATGGAATATTTTAAAAAGACAAGTAATATTGGGCAACTTGCCCTCTGGATAGTAAGTTGTTTTTATAAAGCTACAAAAAATTAAAACAGTGTGCACAGGTCCTAGCATTCCACCGTGGATGAAACAGAATAGAAAGTCCAGAAATAGTCCCACATGTGTTCCTTATAAGCATTGACATTGTGGGGAAAGTAGCTTTTTACACCACTGGGGGAGGCGGCCACTCACTGGGACCCCCTAACCAATGGGGAGAAAATATGGCTAGGATCCCTATTTCATCCTGTATACAGGAATAGATTCCAGATGTGTTACGAGTGAGTAATGAGACAGTAATCACCATCATCATCATTATTGCTTGCTGGATGGAGAAAGGTGAAGTCCGGATGACATTCTTATGGAGAGCACTTTTCTTTTTTGCATTTCATCCCCCACTTCTGCTACAAATGAAACATGCAAGGCATGGTGCCAGGAAGGCGCCTGCACACAAGGCTGGGAACAGGGCAGCAGTGCGGTGGCTCGCAGCAGCAGCAGCTCTCGGGCAAGTGGGTTTCTCCTGCCTCTGTGGGCTGAGTGGGGCCGGGAGATGGGGCCTCCAGCTCCATAAGCCTTTTCCCTCCTCCGCGGAGCCAGGAGAGGGCCCACCCCACTGCGCAGGTCCTGCCTGCCTGGCTGCCAGCTCTCTACCTCCCAACGCAGGACCTGTGTGGCCCAACATCTATGGCGGTGGGTTTCAAGCTTATTTTTTTATAGCATTTATTACATTTTTTACAAATGTAACCCTGATCTGTGAATGATCAGGGAAAGGGAGAGATTAGGGCAGCGAGGGACAAGACGGAGGGCACCCTGAAGACCAAGGGGGAGAGGACTGTCCCTTCTCGTTCATCTAATGCTGCGGAAATGGGGGTCCAAAGGCCTGCAACCCAGAGGGCCCTGGCAGGACAGAGCACCCACGCTGAGAAGGGAGACCGAGTTCATTTGGGGACTCGGCTGGACACAGAGATAGAATGTTTCCCTTTGTGGCTTAAGGCGACAGCTCCAATCCCTTTCCCATCTGGGGTTAAACAGCTCAAACTGGTGACCTCCTTTCCAGGTAACACCAGTGCCTGACTCCGGGAGATCTTCCCCCACTGTGGTCCAGGCAGAGCTCACAAGCTCTGAACCACGCAGAAAGGACTAGGGCCCCTCTCGCCCTGTGGCTCGCAGCCTGGCTGCCCACTGGGATGCCCTGGGGAGCTTTGACCCTGCTGCCCCACCTTGGACCTTACATCAGACTCTGAGGGTGGGGCGGGAGCATCAGCGTCTTTCCAAATGCTCCTCCAGGTGATTCTGATGGGCCCTGTCTAACCGCCGTATTTTCCTGAAGCCCAAGGGGCAGCGACTTGCCAGGGTCACATAGCAAGTCAGTGACTGAGAAGCCCCAGTCATACCAAGGAAGACGTGGAGAGGGTCCCTGGATGCCGAGGCTCTGGGGCTGCAGGAATGAGGGGAGGGGATGTGTGAGCCGAGGGCAGCAGGCAGCGGGAGAAGAGCCGGTGGAGGAAGTGCTCCCGGACCTGGAAGGTTTTGGGAATTCACAGATGGCTAGGAGAGAACTCAAGGATCTTCCTCTCCCATTTCACAGCAGGGAAGACTGAGGCACAGAGTCACAGAGGACTTGGCTGGAAAGGCATCAGTCTGGTGGGTCACTTGTTAGTACCCAGGATTTCTGGAGACGGGTGTGTCAGAAGCTAGCCCAAGAGGGTGGCCCCGGTCTCTTTCTCTTTGACAAGCCTTAGGATTGGTTTCTCTCCAGGCTTACTTGGACTCTTCATGAAGGCTTTGCAAATGTTGGTAACCACAGCAGCCACTGGACCAGAATCAGATCTTGATTTGAATCCTGGTCCGCCAGGGAGTCAAGCGATTTACCCATAACCATTCTGGCTTCAGATTCCCTCTCTTTCAAATGGAATTCCTCCAGGACTGAGGGAGCGAATGTGCAGGCACACCTTGCTCTATCATGCTTTGCTTTATTGTACTTCACAGATACTGCATCTTTTACTCATTGAAGGTTTGTGGCAACCCGGCATCGGGCAAGTCTATCGATGCCATTTTTAACAGCATGCGCTCACTTTTTGTCTCGGTGTCACCGTTTCATGATTCTTACAACACTTCAAACTTTTTCATTATTGTATCTGTTATGGTGATCTGTGATCAGTGATCTTTGATGTTACTATTGTCATTGTTTTGGGGTACCATGAACCCCACCCACAAAGACAGTGAACTAAATCGATAAATGTTGTGTGTGCTCGTCCTCCAGCTGCTCCATCAACCAGCATTCCCCATTTCTCTTCCTCTCTTTCTCTTCTGTGGCCTCCCTGTTGCCTGAGGCACAACAATATTGAAAGTGGGCCAATTAATCCTACAGTGGTCTGTAAGTGTTCAAGTGAAAGGAAGAGTTACAGGTCTTTATCTTTAAATGAAAAACTAGAAATAATTAAGCTTAGTGAGGAAGGCAGGTCGAAAGCCCAGACAGGCCGAAAGCTAGGCCTCTTGCGCTGGTTTGCCAAGTTGTGAATGCCAAGGAAAAGCTATTGAAGGAAATCAGAAGTGCTGTTCCAGTGGAACACACATGGTAAGAAAGCGAAAAAGCCTTATTGCTGATAATGGAGAAGGTTTGAGGGGTCGGGATAGAAGATCCGACAAGCCATAACTTAAGCCAAAGCCTCATCCAGACCAAGGCTCTGAATCTCCAATTCTCTGAAGGCTGAGAGAGGTGAGGAAGCTGCGGAAGAAAAGTTGGAAGCTAGCAGAGGTTGCTTCATGAGGTTTAAGGAAAGATGCCATCTCCATCACATAAAAATGCAAGGTGAATCAACCAGGGCTGGTGTAGAAGCTGCCGCAATTTATCCAGAAGATCCAGCTGAGATCATTGATGAAGGTGGCCACACTACCACAGATTTTCCATGTAGATGAAACAGTTTTGTATCAGAAAAAGATGTCATCTAGGACTTTCATAGCTAAGACGTCAATGCATGGCTTCAAAAGACAGGCTGACATGTTAGGGCTAATGCAGCTGGTGGCTTTAAGTTGAAGCCAATCCTCATTTATCATTCCAAAAAAACCTAGAACCTTGAACAATTATGCTAAATCTACTCACTCTGTTCTACAAATGAAATAACAAAGCCTGCATGACAGCACATCTGTTTATAACGTGGTTTACTGAGTATTTTAAGCCAACTGTTGAGACCTACTGCTCAGAAAAAAGATTCCTTTCAAAATATTACTGCTCATTGACAAGAAAACGGGTCACCCAAGAGGGCTGATGACAGTGTAGCAGGAGCTGCATGTTTTCATGCCTGCTAGCACAACATTTATTCTAGAGCCAAGGATCAAGGAGTGCTTTCAAGTTTCAAGTCTTATTATTGAAGAAATCCATTTTGTAAGGCTATAGCTGCCATAGACAGTGATTCCTCTGATGGATCCGGGCAAAATACATTGAAAACCTCCAGAGAGCATTTAAGGAACATTTGTGATTCTTAATCAGAATATCCAAGCATTTGGAAGAAGTTGATTCCAACCTTCACGGATGACTCTGAGGGCTTCAAGACTTCAGTGGAGAAGTCACTGCAGATGCGGTGGAACCTGCAAGAGAACTAGAGTTAGAAGCAGAGCTTGAGAATGAGACTGAATTGCGGCAATCTCATGATCAAACTTGAGTGGATGAGGAGTTGTTTTGTATGGGTGGGCAAAGAAAGTGACTTTTTTTGGTTTCTGGTTTTTTCTTTCTTTCTTTCTTTTTTTTTTTTTTTGAGGCAGTCCTGTTCCATCGCCCAGACTGGAGTACAGTGGAGCGATCTCGGCTCACTGCAGCCTCCGCCTCCTAGGTTCAAAGGATTCTCCTGCCTCAGCCTCCCAAGTCGCTGGGACTACTGGGACCTGCCACCACACCCAGCTAACTTTTGTGTTTTTAGTAGAGACAGGGTTTCGCCATGTTGGCCAGGCTGGTCTCAAACTCCTGACCTCAGGTGGTCCGCCCACCTCGGCCTCCCAAAGTGCTGGGATGACAGGCGTGAGCCACTGTGCCCATCCTAAAGTGGCTTCTTGAGGTGGAATCTACTCCTGGTGGAGATGCTGTGAACATTGTCAAAATGACAACAAGGGATTTAGAATGTTACAGAAACTTAGCTGATAAAGCAGCAGCAGGGTTTGAGAGGATGCACACCAGGTTTGAAAGAAGTTTTGCTGTGGATAAAATGCTGTCAAAAACAGCATCACAGCATCACGTGCATGTCATGGAAAAATCTGTCACGAAAGGAAGAGTTGCCAGGCACAGCGGCTCACGCCTGTAATCCCAGCACTTCGGGAGGCCGAGGCGGACGGATCATGAGGTCAGGAGTTCGAGACCAGCTTGGCCAATATGGTGAAACCCCGTCTCTACTAAAAATACAAAAATTAGCCGGGCGTGGAGGCGGGCGCCTGTAGTCCCAGCTACTCAGGAGGCTGAGGCAGGAGAATCACTTGAACCCGGGAGGCAGAGGTTGCAGTGAACCAAGATCATACCACTGTACTCCAGCCTGGGTGACAGAGCGAGATTCTGTCTCAAAAAAAAAAGGAAGAGTTAATGGATGTGGCAAACTTCATTGTTGTCTTCTTTTAAGAAATTGCCACAGTCACCCCAGCCCGAGAAACCACCACCCTGAGATCCCTCAGCAGCCATCGGCATGGAGGCAAGACATAAAAACACCTACCAAAGCAGGACCACTTTGGGCCACCCTCTTGGGCTAGCTTCTGACACACCCGTCTCCAGAAATCCTGGGTACTAACAAGTGACCCACCAGCCTGATGCCTTTCCAGCCAAGTCCGCTGTGACTTTGTGCCTCAGTCTTCCCTGCCGTGAAATGGGAGAGGAAGATCCTAGCGTTCTTTGCTAGCCAAGGATTCTACCCCATGCCTCTGAGTACCACTGGCCCCTGGCTTATGCTGCTTTGGGTTTCTTGTTCCCGAGGAGATTCTTTTTCTGTCTGGGATGGAAGGGAAATCTCATAGGTTCCTGACAAAAAGGATGTCCTGGGAGGGAGTGAACCAATTCATACTTGATTAACAAAAGGACAAAGGGCAGAAAGAAAAGGCTGTCAGAAGCCGTGGGTTCCTGGTCTGGTGTCTGCTGCCAGCCTGCGGTGTGGCCCGAGGCAGTTTCCAATGGTTGTGGTTTTTGCAGTGGCAGAGGTGTTGCGTTTTTGCAGCCATCGGCACATGGTGGTTCTTAGTAAAATACAGCCCACGGCTTCTCCGGCCCACGACGCAGGGTTGTCGTGAGCCTTGCTCATTCCAGCTTGGCACCTGCTGTGTGGGGTACGGGCAGCCTCACCGAGCTACCAGGGAGCCCCAGGAGCCACCGGCAGTTCAGCCAGGATGGCTGTGAGTAGCCAAGGGCGACGGAGGAGCTGCCCATGGCCAGGGGCCGGAGGAGGCCACCCAGAGGAAGGCACTTGTCACAGAGACCTGAGGGGTCACCAGGACCCTTGCAGGTGAGGGGAGCATGTGGCCTAATTAGGGCAGTTAGAACTCTGCAAATGCTCGGGAAGGTCAGATGTTCCCGAATATTCTCAGGGGAACTACTACCCAGGGACCCCATGTGTTGCTTTGGGACCACAGCCATGGGATCCTTTAGCTCTCCAGTGAGACTGAGCTGCTTCTCAATTCTGTGTCTCAGCATGGGGCAGATTTTGGAGACAGGATTTCCCCAAGCGCCATAGCCCAACCCCGGCCTCCTGTGACTTGACCTCAAGGTGGTTTTGCGTTTCCTTCAAAGATGTGGGGAGATAGCTGGAGCAGAGGAAAGAAAAGGGGCAGGTGTGGAACAGATGCAGTGGGTTGTGGGGGAGTGGGGAGGAGGGTCTGTGTGTGTGTGTGTGTGTGTGTGTGTGTGTGTGTGTGTGTAGCCTGTGTGCAGCCAGGGACACACCCCTTCCCCCTGGCCAATTCTTTTTTTTTTTTTAATGATAGAGACGGGATCTCACTGTGTTGGCCAGACAGGTCTCGAACTCCTGATATCAGGTGATCGCCTGCCTGGGCCTCCCAAAGTGCTGGGATCACAGGAGTGAGATCACAGTCACCGGCGCCCTCTGACGACTCTGATTGGGGATGGGGAGACTGCTCCTGTTCCTCCTGCTTGCATCTGAGGTGTTCTCTCCCCACCCCTTCCTCCTTCCCTCTCTCCTTGCAGCAGCTCCTGTCAAAGGGAACAGGAAGCAGTCCGCAGAGGGTGACACCCTAGATCCACCTGCATCCCCCAAACCTGTTGGCGAGCAGAACGGGAGCCAGAACCCCATCCCACTGGAGGTGAGTTGAGTCCCTCTGCTGACTCCCTGGGCGCTCTTCCCTGCCACCCTCACCTGTGTTCAGCCTCCAGGTGAACCTGGACACTCCCCAAGCTCTCAGGAGGCAGATATGTTCCTACCCTGGCCCTGTCCAGCAGCCAGGGGACTGACTTGTCTTCTGTGCCAGAGAGTTATTGAAACCAAGATTGACTTGGTTTTTGTAGCAGACCCCTTTTTTCAAGTGAAGATGGCCCACCACCCTGATCCATAAAACAGACAAAAGCTCCAGCCCGTGATGCAGAACCACATTCACATCCATTCATCCAGATGCATAACATGGGCATATAAAGTCACTCGGTGAGACCAACAAGGCTGTTGTGATGAGCAGAGTCTGAAGGGGGCGCTGCAGGCAGCTTTTTCGGAGCACAGTTGGCCCCGGCTTTCATTCATTTTGGCCGTTTGCTTTGGTGGCACAGTCTGGAAAAGTATCCAGATTCATGCAGAAGTGTTTGCAAATGGTAGTCGTCTTTAGCAGCTTGCTGGAAATTCAGAGTAGAGGCCTGGAGGAGCAGATTGACTTGAGCAGCCAGGAGAGAGCCTTCCTTCTGAGGTCTGCACAGACCAGCCCCAGGGCCCCGGCATGTTACGATTTCATGGGTGATATATGAGTTCGTATGTTGTTTCTTCTCAGAGGTCTTTAATACCTTAAAAACACTGAACTATTACAGAAGCTATTTACAACAAACAAAAAAAGTAACACTGAAATCAACTTGAATCAATTTTTTTTTTTTTAGGCAGAGTCTCACTGTTACCCAGGCTGGAGGGCAGTAGCACAATCTTGGCTCACTGCAACCTCCACCTCCTGGGTTCAAACGATTCTTCTGCCTCAGCCTCCCGAGTAGCTGGGATTACAGGCATGCACTACCAGGCGTGGCTAATTTTTGTATTTTTAGTAGAGATGGGATTTCTCCATGTTGGCCAGGCTGGTCTCGAACTCCTGACCTCGGGTGATCTGCCCACCTCGGCTTCCCAAAGTGCTAGGATTACAGGCGTGAGCCACCATGCCCAGCTGTCTGTGCTATCCTAGTCTAGATGGTTTATGTCCTGGAAGCTGTCTGTTCTCTGACAGGGTGTAGGCCCTGGGCTGTCTGCCCTGAGCCACTTGCTGGATGAAGGCATCAGCGGAGATTGCCCCTCTGGGACCCGCAACCAAAAGTCCTGTGCCCCTGGCAGCAGTGTGCAGTTGAAGCCCAGAGCTTCACCTCCCTGTGCTCAGCACGGCAGGCTGGGGCCACACAGAGGCTCGGGGAACGTGGGCCTGACAGAGCAACCCCACGGCACCGGAAAGCACCAGGCACCTTTGTTCCTTCAGCTTTTCCTTCGGCACTGGGGGTTGGGGGGAGGGCGGCGGGAAGTCCCAGGGACACTGAGCCTGCCCTCCAGGAGCTCCTAGTCTGGCAGAGGAGCTGACACAAATATGACAAATCATGAACAAGACAGAGAAGTGACCCTGGCCTGGAGAAGGCCGGGGACTGCTCTTGTGGCCATCTCTGGAGCCAGCTGCTCTGGGGTGCCCAGCCTCTGGGGCGGGGGTCCTGAGCTCTAGCCCCTGCCCTGGGGCACTGAGGGCTGACACCTGTGCCAGCCGAACCCAGGAACAGTCACTCCCTCCCAGAACAGTGGCCAGGTGCTCTCTGGGAAACTGGGGTTGTGGCAGGTACCTTATTCCTCCTGCAGCCAGTGGTTTCTGCACGTCCCCAGCAGCCAGCCACCAACTGGGGCCCATCCCAATGCCTCCTGTTCTCTCCCCAGGACTCCCCCGAGGCAGGCGGGGAGCGGGAGGAGGAGCAGGAGCGGGAGGAGGAGCAGGCCTTCCTGGTCAGCCTCTACAAGTTCATGAAGGAGCGACACACGCCCATCGAGAGGGTGCCCCATCTCGGCTTCAAGCAGAGTGCGTCCCTGGGGTGCAGGCAGGGAGGGGGGCCCAGCAGGGAACCCCGCCCAGGCAGGGCATCGGGCAGGCACTCCCACTCTGGGTGATCCAGGTTGCAGATAGAAAGGAGGCCTCCCTCCAGGCTGCCACCGGGCCAGCGGTGCACAGGCCACAGCCTGCCCATCTACTTCTGTGGCCCTGCCTGGGTGTGTGCTGCTCTGTGCCCGCGTGTCAGGGCACTAGGAAGGGGTGGCTGCCCCACCTCCCACAGAGGCTGACGGCCAGCCTGCCCCTCTCTCCCCAGTTAACCTGTGGAAGATCTACAAGGCAGTGGAGAAGCTGGGGGCCTATGAGCTGGTAAGGAAGGCACCCCCAGTCCTTGCCAGACTGCATCTCCCTGGGGTGAGCCTGCAGCGCTGTCCTTGCCTCTGGACAGGAGAAGAGCCAGGATCCCCAGTCCTGCCCCTTCCTCCCCGCCTCCCCCGCTGGTTCTCTGCTGCTCAAAGCAGCTTTTCAGCCTTCCCCATCTGTTCTGCCCGCCCGTGTTGGAAAAACTGCTTGGGCCAGCAGTCCGTGGCCCTGGGAGGGAGAATCAGCCGCTGTCGGAGCCGCAGAGCAGGTGCCAAACCGCAGTGCTTCGGTCCCTGCGAGGGCGGCCAGAGCCGCAAGGACCCCGCCGCCAGGGGGCGCTCGCGGCCGCGCCCTCACCAGGTGCTCTTGCAGGTGACCGGGCGCCGCCTCTGGAAGAACGTGTACGACGAGCTGGGGGGCAGCCCGGGCAGCACCAGCGCGGCCACGTGCACGCGCCGCCACTACGAGAGGTAGGGGGGCGGGCCCGGGTGCTGGACGCCGCCTGCCCTGCGGGGCTCGGCCGACCTTGCCGGGAGGGCTGGGTGGACTCTGTCCGGAGCGGGCGGGGTGGGCGCCGTCCTCAGCGCTGCGGGGGCCCAGGCTGGCTGGGCGCAGCCACCGAGGGAGCTGAGCTTTGGGGCGAGGAGGAGAGGGTCGTCTTCGGCGCCGGCGGGAAAGAGGGGCTCAGAGGAGGCCACAGAGGCCCGTGGAGGGGATGGCCGCCGGCCTCCTGGGGGACATGCCCGGTTCCTCCCCAGGCTGGTCCTGCCATATGTGCGGCACCTGAAGGGGGAGGATGACAAGCCGCTGCCCACCTCCAAGCCCAGGAAACAGTACAAGATGGCCAAGGAGAACAGGGGGGATGATGGGGCCACCGAGCGGCCGAAGAAGGCCAAGGAGGAGCGGCGCATGGACCAGGTAGGCCTGTGGCTGGCTGGGGCCACCCTGTCCCCTGCCTCTTGTAGCCCCCCCCACCCCACAACTCCCTGTGGCCACGGAGCTGTCTGCTCAGAACACACAGAACATGCACCCAGGGCGGGACTTGCAAGGTTCCAGGTTCTCTACAGTGCGCAAGTTCTCTACTTGTGCAAGTAGACTGAACTCCAGCCTGCACCCCCCCAACCAGGCCCTGTGTCCGGACCTGAGGCTGTGTCCGCTCAGAGGACAGGGCTCCTTTGGAAAATTCTGCACAAAGGACTGCAAGGGCTAGCGGGGGACCTGGGCAGGCCTGAAAGTGCCGCCTCTTGCTCCTGAGGTCAGGATGCATGGCTCAGGCAGCCCTGAGGCATGGCTTTCTCTCATTCCAGATGATGCCAGGAAAGACCAAAGCAGATGTTGCTGACCAAGCACCGCTTCTTAGCCAGGAGCCCCCCAGGAACAGTATAGAACAGCAGGGCCCGGCCTCTGGGTCTTCTGTGTCCTTTGTGGGTGCCAGTGGCTGCCCTGAGGCCTACAAGCGGCTCCTATCCAGCTTCTACTGCAAGGGGACACACGGCATCATGTCACCACTGGCCAAAAAGAAGCTCCTGGCCCAGGTGAGCAAGGTGGAGGCCTTGCAGTGCCAGGAGGAGGGCTGTCGCCATGGGGCAGAGCCCCAGGCGTCCCCAGCTGTTCACCTCCCAGGGAGTCCCCAGAGCCCCAAAGGGCTGATTGAGAATTCCAGGCACCGGCTGACCTCTCAGGAGGGATTGCAGTCCCCGGGTGGCAGCCTCAGGGAGGAGGCGCAGGCGGGCCCCTGCCCGGCAGCCCCCATCTTCACGGGCTGCTTCCACACCCACCCCACTGAGGTGCTGAAGCCTGTCAGCCAGCACCCCAGGGACTTCTTCTCCAGACTTAAAGATGGGGTGCTATTGGGGCCTCCTGGCAAAGAGGGGCTGTCAGTGAAAGAGCCCCAGCTGGTGTGGGGCGGGGACGCCAACCGCCCTTCTGCATTCCACAAAGGCGGCTCCAGAAAGGGCGTTCTGTACCCCAAGCCCAAAGCCTGCTGGGTGTCCCCCATGGCCAAGGTCCCACCCGAGAGCCCCACGCTCCCGCCCACCTTTCCTGGTAGCACAGGCCTGGGCAGCAAGCGCAGCCTGGAGGAAGAGGGTGCTGCCCACAGTGGGAAGAGACTGAGGGCCGTGTCTCCCTTTCTTAAGGAGGCAGATGCCAAGAAATGTGGGGCCAAACCTGCAGGGTCCGGCCTGGTCTCCTGCCTTCTGAGCCCAGCCCTGGGGCCTGTGCCCCCAGAGGCCTACAGGGGCACCATGCTGCACTGCCCGCTGAACTTCACTGGCACCCCAGGCCCTTTGAAGGGCCAGGCTGCACTCCCCTTCAGCCCCCTGGTCATCCCAGCCTTCCCAGCCCACTTCCTGGCCACTGCGGGCCCCTCACCCATGGCCGCTGGCCTGATGCACTTCCCGCCCACGTCCTTCGACAGTGCTCTCCGCCACAGACTTTGCCCGGCCTCATCTGCCTGGCACGCACCACCAGTCACAACCTATGCAGCGCCCCACTTCTTCCACCTCAACACGAAGCTGTAGGCCAGCCCATGGTGTTGCGTACACTGTGGAGTCGACCAGGGCCGACAGCGGGCGGGTGCTGCTGCTAGGGGGCTCTGGACTAGTGCCTGTTACCCAGGACACCCAGGCCATGCCCCTGGCTGGGCAGCCTGGCACAAGTGAAGGAGGAGGTGGTGGGAAAACTGGGTGTATCTCTCAAGGCAGCAGGCTGAGCCCAGAGCAGAGGACCCAGTTGTTACAAGGCCCTGGGAGAGGGTGGGCAGCTCCTACTGCCCCAGAGCAGCGCTCAGAGCACCCAGGTTGCCCACGGAAAATCCAATAAAAAGAAACGAATGGGAATCCACATAGCCCTGAGGTGCGCATGGTATGGGCCTTTGTAACGGCAGGCAAGGCAGGGGTGAACTCGTGGGTGGGGCTGCCATTAGGGGGCCAAGGAGGTGGACCTGAATGCCACCACCCCTCGAGAGCAGGCCTAAAGCAAACCCCAGCCTCTGCCCATGTGTAGACAGCCTCTGACATCCATCCTTGCCTTCAGTCTGGCTTCCTAGTTGAGCCTCGGGAACACGTCGCCTTTCTCACTGTGGAGATGGGGATTGGAGACCCTGGGAGGGTTGGTGACTTGCCCAGGTTCCCCTTGCAGGAGGGGCAGAGGAGGGCTGCGCAGGCCGTGTGACTCCTGTGCTCTGAGGAGGACCCCAGGCTGTTACCAGTGCCCCCCCGGGGTTTGGGGGTGTGACCAGGACGCCTGAGTTGGTCTGCCTTGGTGGTGGATGTAGATTATCTGGGGCCTGTAGCTGAGCCCTTTCTGCAGCACCATACCACTTGCCTGACCCACATGGACGGTCCAGAATTGGACTGGATTGAAATCACAGGAGGTGCCTGGAGGGAAAGGGGAGCAGATACCCTGGTCTCGGCCTGGGCGTCGGTAACAAGCCCCTGCGGTTTCAGATGTGGTTGCCCCAGGGCTCATCTAGAACCCCTGTGGCCTGATGCCCTGCTTGCTGCAGGCCTGATGGGAGCAGGGCCTTGGCTCAGGAGGAGGGAGGGTGGGTTCTTTTCAGAGGCACCATCCCCTCTCTCCACAAGCAGACTGCACCCAAGCAGTTTCACATGTAGTCCTGGAAAAGTGGGGCTACTGCTGGCGAAGCAGAGGGTAGATGTCGGAGCATCAGGTGTGAGCAGGTCAGCGGGCGACACACACCACTGGAACTTGCCGTGCCCGCTGGGCCTGGGATGCTGGGATGCTCATGATCTCCGGCTGTGGGAGGGGCCCCCATAGTTTGCAGGTAGGGAGGCTGAGGCCAGGGATGGGTAGGGTCTTGCCTGCCCAAGGCCGCCATTCACAATGACAGAACCCAGGCCAGGGAACGTGCAGCATGCTTGGCACCAGGGAGTGGGCGGCCAGGCCAAAAGTGCACCCTATCCAGCCCCTGCCCCTGGCCACCTCCTTCAGGAGCAGCCTGTGGAGGGCTCAGGCACCTTCCAAGCAAGGCCTGTGACCGGTGGAGGGGCAGAGGGTGGTGGTCCCTGCTGTTGAGAGCACTCAGGCTCTGCAGGGGCATCTCCCAAACTTCCACCTCCTTCCTTCTGAGAGGTGCCAAGATGCCAGCCTAAGCACCTGCAGTGACCTGCCCTGAGCTCCCACTGCCACATGCAGTCCTTCTCTCCGAGCTGCAGAGGCTCAGTGGATGATAAAGGATGGGAAGGGGCCGGGTGCGGTGGCTCAAGCCTGTAATCCCAGCACTTTGGGAGGCCAAGGCGGGCAGATCACCTGAGGTCAGGAGTTCGTGAACAGCCTGGCCAACATGGTGAAACTCTGTCTCTACAAAAAATACAAAAATTAGCGGGGCATGGTGGCGGGCGCCTGTAATCCCAGCTACTTGGGAGGCTGAGGCGGCAGAATCACTTGAACTCGGGAGGTGGAGGTTGCAGTGAGCCCAGACTGCGCCACTGCACTCCACCTTAGGCAACGGGCAAAACTCAAAAAAAAAAGGGTGGGTGGGGGGGTGCTGAGTTCTGCCCACCCTCCAGGCCCTGGATGCTGGGCCACAGACCACTGGGGTCAGATCCGCTGGATAAAAGGGGCAGGGTCCCTTCATCTGCAAAAGCAACATGGGCCTGGCCCCGGCACAAAGATGGGCAGGACTTGAGCGCAAGCGGCTCAGCGCTGTGGTCACGGCGCCCTCTGGAGGCCCATCTGGAGAATGCACCTCCCGTGGGGCGTCTGTCCCGGGCAGGTGGGCGCCCTGGGCAGGAGGCAGGGGACCCTGTTTTGGCACAGATGCTAGAGCCCGATGTAGTCATGCTTCCAGGACACCCTCTGGGCCCAGTGCCCCACAGCCTGGTACTAACTACCCGATTCTCGGAAGGCAGCATCCCGGCTCACAGCCGGACTAAATGGTGGGTTCCCATCAGTGCCTCTGATTCCTCAGTGAGCAGAGACAGGACAGATACTAGGGCTGGAGACCTGAGGTTGGGGAGAGGAGGGGACGAGAATGAGTGATCTCAGACGGGAGCGCCCCCACGCCAGGGCAGTGCCCTGGGGCCTCTGGGAAGCAGCAGGTTCCACCTGAGGTTGGCGGCACAGGTTTTGGGTTTCGGGGGGACCAGGCCACCAGCTGTGTGCCGATTCGGAATAGGGGAGAGCCAGGTTCCACCGAGAAGACGCTGGGCCGGGGGAGTCTGGTGCAGCAGAGCGGAACAACAGAGCTGAGGCGAGTGCAGGGAGCCAGGCCAGTGGAGGGCCTGGAGTCGAAGCTGGGTGCGGGGAGCCAAGGACGGGTGGCGGGACTGATGGACCACAGTGGGGCTCCGAGAACCACGGGACTGAAGGAGGTGGGCTGGGAATAAGAGGGCTGGCTGACATCCCCCGTACCTGGGTGCACTCGTGAGAGTGAGTGGAGGAGAGCAGGCCAAGAAACGAAGGGGCCAGGGCGTGGGAAGCCTTGGAGTCACCGCCTTTGGACCAAGGTCAGGCAAGAGGTGGGGAGGAGGGGCTCGGGGTCCACAGCAAGGCCACGATGCAGGGGCAACAACATGGGCTGGCAGCACCCCACTTTGGGACAGCGTGGAGAAGCGATCTGCACTGGAGAGAGCTGAGGGAGTGGTCTCTGGGTGGGCAGAGCCACGGGCTGGCAGGGGAGGAAGCAGAGGGTCAGCTGGGAGTCCAGGCAGGGAAGTCAGAGACCTCCACCCCTCAAAACCAGAGGGTGGGCCAGGTGCAATGGCTCATGCCTGTAATCCTAGAACTTCGGGAGGCCAAGGCAGGCAGATCACCTGAGGTCAGGAATTCAACACCAGTCTGGCTAACATGGTGAAACCCCATCTCAACTAAAAATACAAACATCAGCCAGGCGTGGTGGCACGCACCTGTAGTTCCTGCTACTAGGAAGGCGGAGGCAGAAGAATCATTTGAACCCAGGAGGCAGAGTTTTCAGCGAGCTGAGATTGTGCCACTGCACTCCAGCCTGGCGACAAGAGTGAAACTCTGTCTCAAAAAAAAAAAAAAAAAACAGAGGCTGCTGACAGTGCCCTGAGACGTGTTTAAATTTTTTTTTTTAAGAGATGGGGGTCTTGCAGTGTTACCCCAGCTGGAGTGGTGCTGTGGCTATTCACAGGCAAGGCTATCATGCATTGGGCTCCTGGGCTCAAGCAGTCCTCCCGCCTCAGCCTCCCAGGCAGCTGGGACTGCAGGTGCATGTCACGGCAGCCAGCTAAATGTTTTCAAATAATTGCCAGAATTTAAAAATCAGATTTCACATAAAAAATGTGGATATCAGGCTTCTCTTTAAAAACCAGAATTTCTGGCCAGGCGCTATGTCTCATGCCTGTAATCTCAGCACTTTGGGAGGCCGAGGCGGGCGGATCACCTGAGGTCAGGAGTCAAGACCAGCCTGGCCCACATGGTGAAACCCTGTCTCTACTAAAAATACAAAAATTAGCTGGTCGTGGTGGTGGGCGCCTGTAATCCCAGCTACTCAGGAGGCTGAGGCAGGAGAATCGCTTAAACCTGGAAGGCGGAGGTTGCAGTGAGCCGAGATTGTGCCACTGCACTCCAGCCTGGGTGACAGAGTGAGACTCCATCTCAAAAAAAAAAAAAAATTCTGGCCACGTGGGAGCACTTCCTGGAGGTGAGCAGTTGCTGCTGCCTTTTGGACAGGGTGACCTACCCGTTCACCACAGTTGCCCCAGCCCCTAACTCCACAAACCTGAGGGACCCAGCCCTTTGCCCCCTGCCCCAGGCACCCCTGTTCAAGCCAGAGTCCTGTTGCTGCTCAGACAATAGGTGGCAGCTTTTGAGACTCCTTCCCATGTTGGAGGTTCTTGGCTTCACGCCTAGAGTTCCCACCACCTGCTGGGCCTTGTCATCCAGCGCTCAGGGGTCAGCAGATAGAGAGGGAAGCTCAAAGAGCTGAAGCCAGAACACAGGCCCTGAGTCCTGACTCCTCCCCGGGTTCAGTGTGTCCGTAAAGGTTCTCAGGCCCCTTACTGGCAAGCAACAGAAACAAACCCTGACCCAGGTAAGAGGGAGCCTGAGTGACTGAGAACTGCAGGAAGAAGAGAATCCCCAGGCCACCGGGGGTGGGGACAGCAGCCCTGCACCCCTTCTCTGGCACTGCCATGGGTGAGCTGGAGCTGGCTCCTCCTGGCCCAGAGAGCGCACTGCAGGCATCTTTTCCCAGCTCTCGGTTGATGCCTACTGGGAGCTTGAACTAGGCAAGGCAGGAGTATCTACAACCCCCAGAAATCAGCACATGCTGGCTGAGTGCGGTGGCTCACATCTGTAATCCCAGCACTTTGGGAGGCCGAGGCAGGCGGATCACCTGAGGTCAGGAGTTCGAGACCAGCCTGGCCAACATGGTGAAACCCTGTCTCCACTAAAAATACAAGAATTAGCCAGGAGGGTGGCGGGCACCTGTAATCCCAGCTACCTGGAAGGCTGAGGCAGGAGAATCGCTTGAACCTGGGAGGCGGAGGTTGCAGTGAGCCGAGATCATGCCATGCACTCCAGCCTGGGCCTCAGAGCAAGACTCTGTCAAAAAAAAAAAAAAAAGAAATCAGCACGTGCTACACATCAGGGCTCCCCGCGCCCCCAGCCAGGGGTCAATCACCTAGCAGCACGCACTGCCGACTCAGCTCCAACTGCCTTCTCTCCCTGGGGTCCCGCTTCAGGATACACTGTGAGGGGAGACTCTTATCTGAGGCCTCTGCTTACCCGGTAACCTCTGAGGCTGTTGCCTCAGAGGAAGCATGTCTTCCAGGTAGACCAAGACAGTAGCTGCCGTGCTGCGTGACGCCAGGTGTGTACCCTTCTCTGGGCCTCCGTTCCCTCATCTGTGATGTGGAAATTAGTCACTCCTACCTCAAGAGTGGGGGCATTTAGTGAAAGTGCTCTGTGAATTAAAGTTCTGACAAATGTGGATCATCACCTCCCTCCCCACCGGCAGTGCTGCTCTACCAGCCTGACCGCCCCACGCCCTGCCCTTTACCTCACTGCTTTTTAACATTCCTGCCCTCCCGCCTGGCTTCTGACTCACAGTCACACTGAACTTCGGATCCTGTCAGCGTCTGGGTCAAGTATGGCCAGTCCGTTCCCCCCAGGTATCAACTTTGACTGATGGTGGCTGTCTGCAGCTTGGGGTTGACTCAGTGTGACAGTGATGCAATTGATTAGTAATGTCTGCCAAGGCCACAGGCAGCGGTGTGGAGGCTCACCTGCCACTTAGTTGCCATCTCCGTCTACATGGAGGATGATCTAACTGTGTCTGATGATGGGCTGTCTGATGTAGGTCCTGACCTCACTGCCACATCTTAGAAACAGCTCCTGTGCAGAGCTGCCTAGTTTCTCTCCCACAGGAGCAAGGGTTGTGGAGGAGCAGGTCTTGGATTGGGCGGTCAAATCCTAGAAGTCTGGGTTGGACAACCCTTGGCCTTGAGCTACAGAGTTTGATCCCTGGGTAGTCGTCAGGCTGCCTCTTGGGAGAAACCCAGGTAGGTTGTCCAAAAACCAGAAAGGTCTTTCCACAGCAGCTGGAGAGGGATGATCTAGGATCCACATCAATTAGATAGAGTAAAAGTGGCACAATTCTGGTGTCATTTGTAGAGTAACTGCAGTGCTTCTGAGCTGGGGCCTGTGGCCTTGGGTATCGGGATAATCAGTAGATGATAAATTTTTTAAATCATTTCAAGGCCGGGTGTGGTGACTCATGCCTGTAATCCCAGCACTTTGGGAGGCTGAGGCGGGCAGGTTGCCTGAGGTTAGGAGTTTGAGACCAGCCTGGCCAACATGGCGAAACCCCATCTCTACTAAAAATACAAAAATTAGCTGGGTGTGGTGGTGGGTGCCTGTAATCCCAGCTACTCAGGAGGCTGAGGCAGGAGAATCGCTTGAACTTGGGAGGCGGAGGTTGCAGTGAGCCAAGATCATGCCACTGCACTCCAGCCTTGGTGAAAGGGAGAGACTCCATCTCAAAAAAAAAAAAAGAAAAACAGAAAAATTCATTTCAAAGTCCAGCTGTCATCAGCTCACCCCTCTGCATAAACCTGGTCCATGACCTTCCATTGCCCTCAAGTTAAAACCCAAATGCCTCAGTCCGGAAGGCTCTTCATGGGCTCTGCTTCCTTCCCCAGGCTCCTGGCTCACATCCACCCCACCCTCCACCACCCACAGCACCCAAATCCCTGCAGTTTCTGCCTGGGCTGATCCCTGAGGCCCCACTCCAGCTCCCTGGCCTGACTGGCTGTCCCTCAGCTCTAGAAGAACCTTTGCACCCAAAAAAACATGTCACTGCTCCCACTTTTCCTTCCAGTCTCTCAGAAGTTTCTTCCTCCAGGAAGCCTTCCTGGCTTAGGTACCCATCCCGTGTGCCCCCACAGCACCCAGTGCTTGTCTACCCGCCACTGTGGACCCATGACTCCCTGCATCCCTGCTTCCCCAGACTGTCGGCTCCCCGAGGGCAATTCACAATCCCCGTTGACCACCAACCCCAAGTTATACCTAGCCCCGTACAACAGGGGTCCCTTCCTTGTTTCTCTTTTTACCGAAATTATTTTGGTACATGTGCCCACTAGCAACATTCAGAAACATCCCTGGTAATCCTCCACATCCCAGTGGCTCCCAGAGGGCTCCTGCCTGCTCAGGAGGCAGCCCCAGGTTCTTTGCCACTGCATTTGCCCAGATGGCTGTGGTCCTGGGGAGGAGCAGCTCTTCCCACCAATAACCTCTGCCACATTCCCATCTGGCTTTGGAGAAGGGAGAGAACCCGCCCTTGATTCTTCCTTCAGAAATACAGCCACACCCCATCCATTCCCCTACCCACCCTGCACACACCCATGAGACCAAGCAGGGACGTTTAATAAGGTTTTAACAACATTTCTGGGAAGCAGCAGAAGGGACTCAAAACAAGGACACAACCCACGACTGCTTCCTGAAGCTGCCTCAACCCCACCCATGCAGCACATGCCATACCCAGTTCCTGACGTGGATCTGCATCAGGGTCTAGACCTCCGGACACCACCTGCAGCTCCAGGAGGCTCCGCACCTTGGAACTCACTACTCAGAGGAGGAGGAAGGCTCATCTTCCTCCACCCTCATTGGGGGCTTTTCTCTAAATCCTCATTTCTAGGATTAACTTCCTAGCTGTGGGTCGACAGTGCCCAACCAATGGTGAAAACGCTTGAATATCTCCTCTGCTGAGAAGCAGCCATCCAATCAAAATGGTGGGTTTGGGTTGACTTCTGCCACTCCTCCACACTGCCCCCCACAATATGTTGAAGTCCTAACCCTCAGCACTTGAGAATGTGGCCTTATTTGGGAATAGGGTTGCTGCGGGTGTAATTCGTTAAGATGAGGTCACAGTGGAGTAGGGTGGACCTTCATCCACCATGACCGGCATCCTTGTAACGAGACAGTCATGGGAAGATGTGGGCACAAGGAGAGTGCTACGGGAAGACAGGACTGGGCACAGGGAGAGTGCCACATGAAGACAGGACTGGGCAGAGGGACAGTGCCACGTGAAGACAGGACTGGGCACAGGGAGAGTGCCACGTGAACACAGGACATGGGCACAGGGACAGTGCCACGTGAAGACAGGACTGGGCACAGGGAGAGTGCCACGTGAACACAGGACTGGGCACAGGGAGAGTGCCACGTGAACACAGGACATGGACACAGGCAGAATGCTACGTGAAGACAGGACTGGGCACAGGGATGGTTGTGGGTTTTACTTGGAATATTGTTGTTTTAATGTTCTATTTTCTGAATACATAAAGAGTTCCTTTATCTCAAGCTATCTATAACTCATAACAATTTCGTAGACTATATTCTTGTAAACTAAAATGAACATTTGTGTATTGGTCCATTCTGACACTGCTATAAAGAACTACCTGAGACTGGGTAATTTACGGAGAAAAGAGGTTTAATTGACTCACAGTTTGGCAGTTTGGCAGGCTGTACAGGAAGCATGGCTAGGAGGCCTCAAGAAACTTACAATCATGGCGCAAGGCCAAGGGGAAGCAAGCATGTCTTACAATGGCGGCAGGAGAGAGAGTGATGGCGGAAGTGCCACACACTCTCAAACAAACACACCTTGTGAGAACTCACTCACTATCATGAGAACAGCAAGGGGAGATCTGCCCTCATGATCCAGTCATCTCCCACCAGGCCCCTGTGCTGACATGCGGGGATTACAATTCGACATGAAATTTAAGGTGGGGACACAGAGCCAAACCATATCAATTTGCAAATGGTGTATTTTTCTTATTGCCTGATCATTCCAGAATTTGGAAACTCTGAGTATTCTTAATTTCATGGCAATATAATTATTTGCACAGGTTCAATAAGAATCTGTCCTCCTTGTTTATCAGACAGAATTGGAAACATTGGTTATGCAACAAAGGCCTTTAAGTGTTTTGTCATCTACAGATAGTTTTTTTCTTTTACTCTGGTGCTTCCCTGAATGTCATGTTAGAGAATGATGCTCATTTAATCAGCTATGAGCAGATACTTTAAAGAACTAAGGCAGCCGGGTGCGGTGGCTCACGCCTGTAATCCCAGCACTTTGGGAGGCCAAGGAGGGCGGATCACGAGGTCAGGAGATCGAGACCATCCTGGCTAACACGGTGAAACCCCGTCTCTATTAAAAATACAAAAAACTAGCCAGGCGTGGTGGTGGGCGCCTGTAGTCCCAGCTACTCGGGAGGCTGAGGCAGGAGAATGGCGTGAACCCGGGAGGCGGGGCTTGCAGTGAGCTGAGATCACGCCACTGCACTCCAGCCTGGGTGACAGAGAAAAAAAAAAAAAAAAAAAAAAAGAACTAAGGTTGACTTTTTGAGCCAATGTTTACAAAATGCTCTTGGGAAAACTGGCACTGGCTGGAGTACACGGTTTCAGCCACACAGGTGAGTAAGGAAGGTCACTTCCTGACAGTACCTGGAAGCTTAGGAGCTTCTGGGGACTCAAGAAAAGAGGAACTTGTCCAAATTTATAGGTACTGCATTTGAAGTATGATGGCAAGTTCTTAGCTTGGCTTCCTGGGCTCAAGAGAATTTTAAAAGCCCAGTCTGAAAGTCGTCATGAAAACTTTCAACAAAGTAAACTTAAGAAGACCTATGTGGCAAATTACCATTCTTCATCTATATAAGTAATCAGTCAAGTCTAAAGAGACCAGCCTTATTTTGTGATCAAGAATAACAGGGTTTTTTTTTTGAGACAGTCTCACTCTGTCGCCCAGGTTGGAGTGCAGTGGCATGATCTTGGCTCACTGCAACCTCTAGCTCCTGGGTTCAAACGATTCTCGGGCCTCAGCCTCCTGAGTAGCTGGGACTACAGGTACGCACCACCACGCCCATCGAATTTTTTTTTTTTGTAGTAGACATGAGGTTTCACCATATTGGCCAGGCTGGTCTTAAACTCCTGACCTAAAGTGATCCGCTCGCCTCAGCCTCCCAAAGTGCTGGGATTACCGAAGTGAGCAGCCGCACCCGGCCAAGAATAACAGTTCTTTGAGATTATTTTTTATCAAGATGGAAGTGACTGTAGAGAGGAATTTTGTGTTTCAGTGGAAATCTATGCACACCCATCTAGGTTATCAGATTCTGGCTCTCGTCACTGCTGTTCATTTTGCACCTTTTTATAAATCACAGGTAACTAATTGATATGCAAACTGTTTTGTCTGGTAAAGATTTAACTGACTTTCTTTCACCCTATGGAAAAACCAGTTTTAGTACCTATCTGCAAATTGGACTGGATGCTGTCACCTTGCCTAAATTGTGGATTCTTATCAAATTTTCAATTCTTCCCGATGTCATCAATATCTGGCTATGGTTATCCAAACTAACATTCTTAATTTTCCTACCTCCTGCCTGACTCAGCATCACCAAGAACGGAATGAAGGCTCACCATCTAGAGTCTACGTCAGGACTCCAGGTAGCCTTGCACTGGCCCTTTGTCCAGGATCTGCAGAACCCCCTATAACCTACAGCCCAAAGACTTGATATAAACCTCAAAGGACTCATCACCATGGCAGACCATGCAGGGGCTGAATTATCCCTGCACAGGCCACTGTCTGGACCACTAAGGAAGACCAGCAAAATGCCTGTATATGCATGTCTCTAAATGAGCAGGAACCAAGACTGAACACCACCAAGAGCATCACCATCCTAGCCTGAGCTTCAAGAAACTCAAGAAGCACTGCCGCAAAACCAAAAGGTTTTCCTCCATTGACCACTTGGAATCCAATGAATAGGTTACCCTCAGGCTCCATACTTCAATTCAACCTTTGATATGAATATTTCTCTTTTACATTTCAGTCATCCTTCTTTAAAGATGCCAGATTTCTAGCACTCTAAAACAACTGATCTTTGCCACCACCTCTCATCAGATGGCTCAACTGACTGCAATCACAAACAACAAGAGCCCTTGGGAAGCCATTTCTTTTTTTTTGAGACGGAGTCCTGCTCTGTCACCCAGGCTGGAGTGCAGTGGCCGGATCTCAGCTCACTGCAAGCTCCGCCTCCCGGGTTTACGCCATTCTCCTGCCTCAGCCTCCGGAGTAGCCCTGGCTAGTTTTTTGTATTTTTTAGTAGAGACGGGGTTTCACCGTGTTAGCCAAGATGGTCTCGATCTCCTGACCTCATGATCCGCCCGTCTCGGCCTCCCAAAGTGCTGGGATTACAGGCTTGAGCCAACGCGCCCGGCCGGGAAGCCATTTCTTATACCTGCTTTGCCCCTCTAAAGCTTTGTGATCACCTCTTAGTTTTTCAGTAATGAATGATACTCATGAACAAAAGAAGGGACTGACAAGAGTGATATCTGCCTGAGCCTCATATGCCTAAAAACAGCAACAGTTAAGAAATCTCCCTATCTTTTTGTGGCTCAGGAAATGGCTAACTGCAAAGTACCGCCCTGCTCTGGCATTTGCCAGGATAAGACCCATCTCCATCCTTCTGCATGACTTCCATAAGATTTGCAGAAGACACAGATGGCTCCCTTGTCTAAGTGCCCCCATAAAACCCTAGGTCTCCCCACTCAAATTCTTTGAGACTGTCTTCATTACTCAATATTCTTCCTATTAATTATTCCTCCTTAATTATCCAGTGCATTTTGTCTTTCATGCCAGCTTTCTACCACTTAGGTGGAAGAGGAACCCTAGTTTTATTTTTAATATGAAGATGTAAACGTTTTTCTAGGCCAAGGTGAGAAACATCGGTAAAGAGGGGAAAAGAGGAAAAGTATAGGTGAGAGGAGAGAACGGAATTACTTACACACTCAACAAATGTTGAGTGTCATACCAGCTGCTAAGATCAATACAAATGTAAATAATACATAATTTCTTCCCTTAAAGAGCCTACAGCCAAGGAAGGCAATGTGGCATGAACATAAACAACTACAATACAAAGCCATATGCGCTGAGTGTTAAGTCACCAATGTCATTATCTTCCAAAATGAAAAAGAAGCTCTATGGAATTTCAGTTTGGGTGAGGGGGACAACAAAGAGAACTGGAAAGGGGAGCAGATAGAAGCTGACACAGAAGAAATTTCAAATGATGAGAACAAAAGTATGCAAGCAGAAGGCCATGGGAGGCGTTAAGGACAAAGTTAGTAGTGCAGTTTAGTAGGAATATAAGGTAGGCATAGGGATTCAAGACGCAGTCATGGAAGGACAAGGGCTAGCCCTGATAACATAAGCACTGGTGAAAAAGTAAAGGCTAATAAAGATTTGGGGGTAAATTACATAGTTGGAGCCACATAATAGGACTACTAAGCTAACTGCAGGGTGGAGGATGGACTGATTATAGGGGAGAGTGGCAGTTATAAGGATGACGGAATGAGGTCCTGAATGAGGGAAATGGCAGGGGGAGTGAGTGGACGCATGAGATTAGAATACTCTGCAGACAGAACCTGGGCTCAGTGATTGAATGGAGGTCTGTGGGCCTGAATCACTCACTGATGTAATGGTTTTATCTTTAGAAACAGTGAGCCCAGCAAGGTAGTGGGCTGAAAGAAGGGAGGCAAGGGCCACCTGGTCAGGGCAAGCAGCAGTGTCTAGGAGGAAGACAGAAATGCATGTTTGGAGGCAGATGCATGGTCAGGACAGGAGGCAGAGTCTGAGGAGTCAGCCTCCCTTGACTATAAGGCTCTGTGAGGCAAGAAATCATGTATTATTTACCTTTGCTTTTGCCTTAGTAGCCGCATGCCATTCAACATTTGTTGAATGTGAAGTCCTGGAAATATATGAGGTGCCCACAGAAGAGCAGAGCCTGAGAAGAGGAACAGCAACAGCAGAAGGTGCCAAAGCCAAACGTGGCAGGGAGAGGTGGAGGCATGAGTGCAAGAGAGACAGAAGAAATCCAGGCATGCACCAGTCATGGATATGAAGGAAGAGGAGAACGCTGACATGCAGGAAGCTCTCAGTGCTTCTTATAGCTGTGTTTGGACCCCCAAGGCTCTGAGAACACCACTGTAGGCAGATCCAGGAAACTTCTTCCATCCCAGCCTCTTCAGCGTCAGCCATGCTGCCCAAAATTTCTACGTCTGGAATTCCTACTGTGCCTATTAGCTGTTGCTCAAAAACAGCAGAGTTGGCCTCAAAAAAATAACTTTTTGATAGAGAGATGAGGAGAAAAAGCATGTGCCATTATTAAGTTATTATATCATATATATGACACATAGCATATATATTATATTTATCGCACAGCATATATAGATATACATGATATGCAGCATATATATTACAGCTGGCCTCCATATCTGTGGGTTCTGCATCCTTGGATTCAACCAATCGTGGGTCAAAAATATTCGGGGGAAAAACTGTACTAAATATGTACAGACTACTTTTTTGTCATTATTCCCTAAACAATACAGTATAACAACTATTTATATAGCATTTACATTATATAAGGTATTATAAGTAATCTAGAGATGATTCAAACGATACAGGAGGATATACATGGGTTATATGCAAATACTATGCCATTTTGTAGCAGAGACTTGGGCATCTATGGATTTTGATATCCACAAGAGGTCCTGGAACCAGTCCCCCTTGGATACTGAGAGATGGCTGTATATGGGAATAACATATAATGCATATATGTATCTCAGCTGCAAACCTACATTTTCTATTCTGCTTTGTGATGCTGGGGCTGGAACTCTGCAAATCTCATTTCTGCTTTGTGATATGCTTCCCTGGGGGTCTCTGCTAATAGAGGGCACCAGAGGGAGGCTGCAAAGCTGGAGGAGTGAGCAGGGACTTGCGTCTTCTACTCTCTTCTACTCCACTTCTCATAGGCTTCTCCTCCCTGTGTTACGGATGAACAGGCGATAAATGCACTGAGTCCAGAGTTGAATTACAGTGGACCCAGGAAATCTGCAGATCCATGCCTGTGGTTCAAACCCCAGTTCCTGAATGTATGATTGGCACAGACATACTGGCAACTGGCTGAATCCCTCCATGCTGGCTTACAGTAGGAAAGGCCAAGTGAAGCTCCTGAGTAGTAATACTGCATCCAGGGGGAACTGCAGAAATCGGTGCTAATATCAAAGACTTGAAAGATGGAGGGGTGGAATTACCTATCATATCTCCATCTAACTCACCTTTTGGACTGTGAAGAATATACTGAGATCTTGGGTAATGGCTGTGGATTATCATAAAACTAATCAGGTGGTGTGTCTGACTGCAACTCCTGTTCATGATGTAGTATCTTTACTGGAACAAATCAGCAAAGCCCCTGACACCTGGCATGCACCTACTGGCCTAGAAAGTGTTTTTTCCTCTATTCCCCTTGGTAAGAACCATGAGCTTTTACCTGACAGGACCTTCACAGTATTGTGAATTCTTCTCCTCTCTAACATAACACAGCGTGTGGAGATCTTGACATTACACCCATCTGCGAAACTGATGACATTTATACTGACTGGATCTGATGAGCAGAAAGTGCAAATAGTTGAGATATCTTAGAGGCATGCACACAAACAGAAGGTGGGCGATAAACCCCATGAAAATTCAAAGGCTTATGATCTCAAAGCTTCTAGAGATCTAGTGTGAGGAGCATGTTAAGATAGCCTCTCCAAGGCAAAAGACAAGTTGCTGTACTTCGCATCACCTACAACGGAAAAATAAAGAAAGTCCTTGGTGGATCCTTCTTGGCGTTTGGAGGCAATGCATACCAAACTTCAGTGTGTTATTTCAACCCATTTACTGAGTAACCAATGTTGAGCAGAGACTAAAGCAGCCTCTTGCTCTGCATCAAGCCCAGGCTGAAGAACAAGCCGTATGACCCCACAGATCCAATGCTAGTACAAGAGCCGGTGACAAACAGGCTGGTCTATGGAGCCTGTGACAAGCACTAATAGGACAATCACAGCATACAGAACTCTGGAGTGTGGAGGCAAATCCATGCCCTCTTCTCCAGGTAACTATTATCTATTTGAAAAAGATTCTGCTTTTCTACTGGCCCTCAATAAAGAAGAAACACTGAACCATGAGATATCAAGTAACCTTGTGACCTGAGCGTCCCATCATGAATGTATAGTTATTGACCCACCTAGCCACAGATTAGACCTGTACAGCAAAAATAGAAAAGGCTAGACTCAAGCAGGTCCAGAGAACACAAGTCAGTCAGACTCCTTCGACACTGACTCCGGCTGCATTTCCTCCTCCCCCCTCAATCCTCATCTATGCCTGCTGGGAGTTCCTTTTGACTAGGCAGCAGAGAAGGAAATAATCTGGGCTTGATTTGCAGGCAGTTCTCCATATGTTGGTACCAACAGAAAGTGGATGGCAATATTACAGTCTCACTCGAGTGACACTGGAGGACAGTGATAAACAGAAGACTTCCTATTGAGCGGAACTTGGAGCTGTCTGGTTGTCCACTTTGTTTGAACTCAGAGATGACCAGAAGTACAGATCTGCTGACTAAAGGAAGATTGCTAATTAATGGCTGGATGGTCATGGAGAGAGAAGGGTTGGAACACTGGTGATGAGATCTGGGGAAATGACATAGATAAACTTCGCAGGCCGGGCACAAAGGGAACAGATATTTGGGTCCCAAATATCTGATGTGGATGCTCACTGGAAGGCATGCATTACAGAGGTTTGCAGCAATAGGCTTGTGGTTCATGAAACTCATTGGTCTTACTAGGGATCCCATCATGAAGAGGTCAGTCTGAACAGTGGGATGGCCTACTAGATAATTACCTAGGGCACCAGATGGGAGTCAACACCCTGAAAGAACAGGGTTTTATCTTATAGGATGCAATACATCCTTCAAACCAAAGACATATACATAGTGCTGTCTCTTCGTGGGCCCAGGAAGCAAGAACAGAAGAGAGAGCAGGTCTTCCCACTGTCACACAGAATGACCAGTCACTTCCATCTCCACAGTTTTGAGCTCTGCTTGCTTGGAAGGTCTTGGTTCCCAAGGGAGGGGTATTTCCACCAGGGACCCAACAATGGCTCCATCAAACTGGAAGCTGAGACTGCCTCCATTTAGACATTTTTGGGTGTCTCATGACATTAAATCAAAAGACAGCAGTGACTTTGTGGGCTGAAGTGACTGACCCCAATTATCAAGGGAAAATTGGGATTATTACCACACAATTGTGGCAGAGGACTAGGTCTGGAACCCAGGGGATTTTCTGGGGCTCCAGTGAACACTTCTAGCAAAAGTTAATGGTGGCTTCTCCCCCTGCCACATGCATGAATGTTTTCCTTTTTGGCTGTGCATTATTCAGCAGCTTTAGGACTAAACTGCTTAGGAAGAGAGGGAAAAAGACAAGCCTACAGATTTTTGAAATTATTGTCTCTTATTCCAGTTTCCCCTCTCCTTTGCATCTTTTGCTGCTCACCCTTCCCCGTTCTAACTCTCTACTTTTTTTCCATAGGGACCATCTGGTCTAGAATGACTGCTGACCTCATCTGAAGTCAATCTCATTTGGTGCTGGGTATCATCCATGTAAGAAGAGTCCCACTCCCCACTGCCCTGGTCTGCGTCTCCACTCTCAGAGAGGGCTCACCATGAGAAGCCCTAGCTTAGATGCTCCAGGACAGGTGCTCCCTGGGGAAGTCTGAACACATGGACCAAGATCCAATTGGGCAAGCCTGGTTTCCACCTTCCTCAGTAATCACTTTAAGCCTGACAAGTTATGGGAAAATGGAATGCCTGGCATTGCCAGAGCCTACGACACCCATGTAGGAGCCATCAGACTGTCAACACGACACGACATACAATTCCTCCTCAAAACCAGATTTGGTAAAGAGACTCCCTCTTCCTTGCCTGTTACCACCCATATTTGGCACCTCCCACATGGTCTCTGGGCACCGTAAGCAAGCACACTGTGTGTTCTTTTACAGGCCATTTGGATAAGAGGTTTGCAACCAATCAACCCTTTACCTATCACGGATAGGCCATGAGCTACTATTCAGTTTCTAAGCACAGCAGGCTTACCCACCACAACCCCGGGAGCCGAGTCACTGCGATTAGAGACGAGACTGCTTGACAGTGGGCTTTGCAGCGGACTGCCAGAATTCGGCTGTGGTTCTGCCACTCACCAGCTGTGCGACTTGGGCAAGTTACTTAACCTCTCTGTGCCTCAGTTTTTCCCTGAACTAGAGAATACCAGTAATGATGGCCTAGGATAAAGCTTGAATGTAAGCATTGTTATTGTTCTCCCTACTTGGGGGAGGAGGGGGTGGGCGGAATCAATGCCAAGATGCAAGCAGGACTCAGAATTAACAAATGACACAGAGACAGAGCTGAGAATGGGGGCCAGGGTCCTAATTCTTTTAATTTTTTTTTTTTTTTCTTTTTTTTGAGATGGAGTCTCGCTCTGCCGCCCAGGCTGGAGTGCAGGGGCGCCATCTCGGCTCACTGCAAGCTCCGCCTCCCAGGTTCATGCCATTCTCCTGCCTCAGCCTCCTGAGTAGCTGGGACTACAGGCGCCTGCCACCTCGCCCGGCTAATTTTTTTGTATTTTTAGTAGAGACAGGGTTTCACCGTGTTCGCCAGGATGGTCTTGATCTCCTGACCTTGTGATCCACCTTGCCTCGGTCTCCCAAAGTGTTGGGATTATAGGCGTGAGCCACTGCGCCCGGCCTTCTTTTAATTTTTAAATTTTTTTTTTTTTTTTTTGAGACAGGGTCTTGCTCTGTCACCCAGGATATGGAGTGCAGTAGCTCAATCATGGCTTACTGAAGTGTTGAACTCTCCAGCTCAAGAAAACTTCCCACCTCAGTCTCTTGAGTAACTGGGACTAGTGCATGCCACCATGTCTGGCTAATTAAAAAAAAATTTTTTTTGGAGACAGGGGTCTCACTATGTTACCCAGGCCAGTCCTGAACTCCTGGTCTCAAGTGAGCCTCCCGTCTCCTGAGTAACTGGGTTTACAGGCATGTATCAGTGTGCCCGCCTGGCTAAAGAGTCCTAATTCTTAATCCTTGGCCTTTCTCTTCAAGCTGCAAGTTGGGGCAGGAAACAGAGGTCAATGCAGGGCAGAGAATTTCTCCTCATGTGTCCCTCCCTTTTTATCAGGAGGAAACCCTTCCCAGTAGCCTCTGGCACAGTCCCCTTAAAACTCACTAGCCAGGGCCGGGCGCGGTGGCTCAACCCTGTAATCCCAGCACTTTGGGAGGCCGAGGCGGGTGGATCACGAGGTCAGGAGATCGAGACCATCCTGGCTAACATGGTGAAACCCCGTCTCTACTAAAAAAATACAAAAAACTAGCCGGGCGTGGTGGCGGGCGCCTGTAGTCCCAGCTACTCGGAGGCTGAGGCAGGAGAATGGCGTAAACCCGGGAGGCGGAGCTTGCAGTGAGCCGAGATCGCGCCACTGCACTCCAGCCTGGGTGACACAGCGAGACTCCGTCTCAAAAAAAAAAAAAAAAAAAACTCACTAGCCAGGACTAGGCTACATGCCCGTCCCTCAACAGGGGATGGGTCTCCCTTCCCTGAGAAAGGGACCTCCCCCAAGTCTTCCCCAACACGGTAATTCTAGTGGTAGGAAAAATGGGAGAACAAGTCATCAGTTTTGTAGGCCATTCTTAAACCTGCCCCTTGGCCACCCCACCATCAGGATGCTTTTTTAGCCACCTTCTCTTCAAAAGCACCAGTAAATATAAACAAATCCACTTTCTCCTACAGAGATACTAACCATCCTTGGCTTGAGCTACTGTTTAGTCAGAGCCATGTCATCTATTCCAGTTTCTCAAGGAATCTTCCCCAAACCAAAAGCCCTCTTCCCCAAGAGGAATTCTGGTGCCAACTCATTACAAAAACTAGTAAAAAACTACCTGCACGGTGTGATCCCAACTACTGAAAAATACGTACGGAAAAGGACTAGAAACAAACACACTAAAATGTCAACAGACGACGCTTCTGGTTGATGAGATTATAGATATTCTTTTTCTTCTTTATGCTTTTCTGTACTTGCCAACATTTCTACTCTCAATATGTATGCCTTTTCCAGCTAAAAAATACATCTGTCAGGTCAGATATTCTGGTTGCCCCTCCAGATCCATCCTTCTCCCTCATGTCCCTGCTTTGCATCCTAGGAAACTACCCCAGGAGGCTGACCTATATGAACTGCATTGGGTCCCTTATCCTCTGGCTTCCAGCAGGCGATGAGAGGTAAGAGAAGAGATGGAAGTACTTATTTCCAACCTCCCACTCACCCAGCTCTCTCTGCATCCTCTCCATGGCTACAGCTCTCCCAGAACCCAGTAACACTGCTCCTTCAGGCCTATGGGTGCAAGGCCTGCGGCAGCCCACAGGGCTCTTAAGGGGACAGGTGTGCTTCTGGAGGCTGCAAGGATGGCGCCTGATGGCGAAGGCTCCTCCCGGCTTCATGAGCACACTGGGGCCTCGCTGAAGCATTGAGTTTGTGTCCCGGGAGCTTCAAAGCCCAGTGTTTCCCTTCACTCTGACTAAATTGTCCCTTCACCAATTCTAATGTACCCTTTGAGTCTGCCATCTTTTCGTGCCAAGACGTGAATTAATGCGTCTGTTAATAATCCTCTGGAAGACACACCTGTCCACTCAGAGTGGCAGAGACTTGAAAGTGTGTCGATTCACTTAGATGTGCACACTGATATGCATATGTAGCTCTTGGCACCTAAATAGGAACAGAACCTATCCTACAGCCTGCTGATGGCTTCCAGAGTAACTTCCTCCTTAGCTGAAGTGCCACTAGAGGAGGAATTCCAATTCTTGTTTTACTGGAACATAGGCTCCTTGGCATCAAAAATTTCCTTTGAAAAGTGCTACAGGCTACAACCTCTCTGGTCAGCAGTTCTGCAGTATGCTAAAGGTGGACATGAGCATATCCTGCAACCCAACAATTCCACTCCTCCAACAGAAATGTGTGCATGTATTAACCAAAAGGCATGTACATGGTTGTATTATTTACAACAATCCCAAACTATCATATGAAATAACATTTCAAATGATCTATTACATACAACATGGATGTAATAGATGTTGTATGTAATACATCTATATACTTTCATAATGTTGAAAGAAGCTAGACATGCAAAAATACATAATTCCACCTCTATGAAGTTTAAAAATAGGCAAAACCATCCTATGGTAGTAGAAGTCAGGAAAGAGGTTGTCCTGGAGCAGAAGGATAGTGTGGTAATGTTCTATTTCTTACCTGTTTGTTGGTTAAACAGGTGTGGGTTCTTTGTGAAAATTCATTATACTGTATAGTTTCTATTGGTACACTTTTATGTATGTACATTATATTTGAATATAAAAGTCTGCATTTAAAAAAGTGTCATGTGTGGAATCCCTGCAAAACAGAGACATCATAGAGCCAAATAATGTTAGGTTTTCTGTGCCTACAGTGGGCTCCGCAGGAGGTAGAAGACTTCTGTCTCTGCCCTCCAGTAACCAGGATTCCAGCCCATGAGACAACTCAGGCACTCCCTGAGTAAGGCCAATCCAGAGAAGCAGTAGCAAGAACTCAGAACCAATGCTGCCACCTCCTGCTAGGCCGGGACAGTGAGACAGAATGAGCCCTTCTAGAAAACATCTGGCTCCTTCCCAGCCTTCAACCAGCGGCTGTGCAGCCCTGCAGACTCCCTGTTCTGAGTCTCAGATCCCTCCTCTGGGAATTGAGGAGGATGCCTGAGAGGAGAGTCCCAAAGCCTAGTGCTTTAGTTTCCCCGCTTTAAGAATCACCTAAGGGGCCGGGCGCAGTGGCTCACGCCTGTAATCCCAGCACTCTGGGAGGCTGAGGCAGGCAGATCACAAGGTCAGGAGCTGGAGACCAGCCTGACCAACATGGTGAAACCCCGTCTCTACTAAAAATACAAAAATTAGCCAGGCGTGGTGGTGCATGCCTGTAATCCCAGCTACTCAGGCGGCTGAGGCAGGAGAATCACTGGAACCCAGAAGGCAGAGGTTGCAGTGAGCCAAGATCGCACCACTGTACCCCAGCCTGGGTGATACAGCAAGACTCCATCTCAAAAAAGAAAAAAAAAAAGGTTTAGATTATATCTTTGTTCTTAAGGTGGTTACTGGTATATTAGCATTCATTCTTATCTTCATATACTATTATAAGCTTCTTAAATTTACCAGTATCTTTCCACAAGCGCTTCAACATGTTGCTTCTTTTTATCTTTTGCTCCCTTATCCCATCCTCATATTGACACTTAGAATTTTAGCTGTAGATGGCTATAGACTATATTTCCTTTGAGGCTTTTAAGGTAGCAATAAACTTGATAGATACTTTAATCACTCTCACTTTCTGTATCTCTGTCTACTTCATCTCGACTTGTGTCTGAGTACTTCTAAATGTTTCTTTCAATATAAATGTTTTGTTTTGAGGATTTTGTTTTTTTAACATTATAAAAAATTTCAAACACAGAGGAAAAAATGGCAAGACTTGTACAGTGAACATCCATATCCTATCACTTAGGCTCAAGGTTAGCCGAGATTCTTGAACCTACAAATTTTGTCTTTCACCAAATATAAAAATACTTCAGCCACTATTCATTTAAATATTTTCCTTGGGGGGCCTCCCTCCTCTTGTCCTTGGACTTTAAAAATTATTTGTACATTAGATCTTTTGATATTGCCCTAAGGTGCTATTCATTATTTTCAATCTTATTTTTCTCTTCCCCAGATAACTGGCTTTTGTCTTAAAAGTCAGTAACTTGGCCAGGTGCGGTGGCTCATGCCTATAATCTCGGCACTTGGGAGGCCAAGACAGGCAAATCACTTGAGGCCAGGAGTTTGAGACCAGCCTGGCCAAATGGTAAGGCTGGTTAAACCCCATCTCTACTAAAAATACAAAAATTAGCCGGGCTTGGTGGCACACGCCTATAATCCCAGCTACTCTAGAGGCTGAGGCAGGAGAATTGCTTGAACCCAGGAGGTGGAGATTGCAGTGAGCGGAGATAGTGCCACTGCACTCCAAACTGGGCAACAGAGTAAGACTCTGTCTCAGGAAAAAAAAAAAAAAAATCAGTAACTCTTTTGTAACTTCCAATCTGCTATTAAGCCCATCCATTGAATTTTCCATTTCAAGTATTTAATTTTCCAGTTACAGAATTTCAATTTGGTTTTTTTCTAGTTTGGACTTCTCTTGTGTACTTCTTAGCACTTTCTTCATTATGAGCACTTTCCTTTACATCCTATAGTATAATATTAAGAGTTGCTTTAAATTCCTTGCTTGCTAATTCCAATGTCTGCATCATCTCTGGGTCAGTCTGCCTTTTCTCTTGAGCATGGGTAATATCTGCCTCTTTACTGAATAATTTTGGATCATATTCTGGACAAATGATATGTTCCAAAAATGCTGGATTCTACAATGTTGCTGAAAAATATTGATTATTCATGCTAATAGGCAGATAACTTTACTAGACTCAAACTGCATACTGCTTGCCTGCAGTCAAAGGCAGCTGAAATTTCAATTCAATTCTTTTAGCCTTAGCTGGACTGCTGGAAGTCTAACACACACATGTGTAGTTTAGGAGCTAAAGGAAGGTTTGGACAGAGTGTGCAGAATATCTCGGCTCACTCTCTTCTTCCTGTGAGTATCCCCTCAATTTCCAGCTGCAATGGTCAACCCAACCTCTGCTATTTTGTTCTGCAAGCTGGACAGAACAGTTAGAGCAGCACATTTCTGAGTTTTTGCTGCTCTGCATGGTACAGGCTATGGTTTGCCCTCAGACTACAAGCCATACAAACAAAATTCACTGTTTCACTCTCTCTATCCAAGTGTTACCCACTTTCCCATTATCTGTCTGATTCTGTTGCTCTCCAGCAGCTTATGGGAAGTTTTCTATTTTTTATTTATAGTTATTATATGTGCGTGGAATAGTCTGGTAGGAGCTACTTGGCTATTACCAGATGTGGGCCCCTTCTCACTCAATTGAGTCTCAACATTTATATACATCCTTGTAATGTCCATCCAAAACAAGATATACAACATTTCCCCCCGACTGAAAAAGTCTCTGTACTCCTTTCTGGTTACAGTCTCTCTCAGTCATGCTCTGACTTCTATAACCACAGACTAGTTTTGTTCAAATTTGGATTTCATATCAGTGGAGTCATACCATGTAGTCTTTTGGGTCCAGCTTCTGCCATTCAGCCTGCTACTGAGATTCATACAGGTCACTGCATGTCAGTGGTTCATTACCAAATACTGTTCCATTATATGAAAATACTGCAATGTGTATATCCATTTTCCTGTTAAGGGACATTCAGTCTATTTTCAGTTTTGGGCTATTATGAATAAAGCTGCTATGAATATACTTGTAGAAGTCACTACTTTTGTGGACGTAAGTTGTCATTTCTCTTTTGTATATACATAGGAATGGAACTGCTCAAACAGTTCTTCAAAGTTGTTTACTGTAACAGACTACCACTAGCAATGTCTAAGAGTTCCAGGTGTTCCTTATCCTTGCTAACACTTGGTATTGTTGTTAATTTTAGCCATTCTAGTGAGTGTAAAGTGGTATTTTATTGGTTTAATGTTGCATTTTACTCATGACTAGTGATACTGAAAACTCTTTCATGTGCACATTGGCTACTTGGGTATCTTCTTGTGGAATGTCTCTATTTAAATCTGCAAATATTTATTACATTTAAATCGTGATTTGTAGCAATTATTTTATGTATTCTGGTTATGTGTGTGTCCTCGGTCAAATACGTATTACAAACATTTTATCTGAGTCTGTAGTGTGTCTATTCTTTTTTCACTTTTATTTTAGAGACGCTCTTGCACAGGCTGGAATGCGGTGGTGACTCATGGTGCCCTGCAGCCTTGAATTCCTGAGCTCAAGAGATACTCCCACCTCAGCCTCCCAAATTGCTAAGATTACAGGCATGAGCCACTGCACTCGGCCTGCTTTTATTATTTTTAATTGGCATATAATTGTATGTATTTATGGGATAGAGTACAGTATTTCAAGACATGTATACAATGTGTAATGATCAAATCAGGATAATTGGCATATCCATCACCTCAAAACATTTCTCATTTATGCTGGGAACATTCAAAATCTGGTTTTCTAAGAATTTGAAAATCTACAATAAATTGTTAATTATAGTCAGCCTATAGTGTCATAGAACACTAGAAGCTATTCATTCCATCTACACTGCCTACTTCTATAAGATCAGCTTTTTTAGCTCCTACCTGTGGGTGAGAACACACAGTATTTTTCTGTCCAGACTTACTTCACTTAACATGTCCTCCAAGTTCATCCATGATGCTGCAAATGGCAGATTTGTTTTTACTAGGTAGTATTTCATTGTGTATATATATCCCATTTTCTTTATCCCTTCATTTGCTGATGCACACTTAGGTTGATTCTCTATCTCGGCTGCTGCAATAAACACGGGAGTGCACCCACGAGTCTTTGTGTGTCAGACCTTCTGAAGCTGTGGATGCCTGAGGACATTCTTATAATGTCCTAACATTTAAATTCTATGTTCTGTCCTCCAATGTGTTAAAAACATTAATGACTTCTTGAAGCAAAGATTCATGTTGTGATGTCTCACATTAGTCTGATTCTGCCTCAAACTCTGCGGTGGATGTGGATTTTCTCTATGGAAGCCTTTAAGATTTTCTGTCTTTTGTTGGCTTAGGCAAAGAGTTAATGATCAAGAACCCAAAAGCAAATGCAACAAGAACAAAAATAAATAGATGGGATTTAATTAAACTAAAAAGCTTCTGCACAGCAAATGAAAAATCGGAGTACATAGACAACCCACAGAATGGGAGAAAATATTCACAAACTATCCATCTAACAAAGGACCAATAACCAGAATCTACAAGAAACTCAAATCAGCAAGAAGAAAATATGTAATCCCATCACAAAGAGGGCAAAGGACATTACCAGACAATTCTCAAGATATGCAAATGGCTAACAAACATGAAAAAATGCTCAACACCACTAATTATCAGGGAAATGCAAATCGAAGCCAGTGTGAAACCACCTTATTCCAGCAAGAATGGCCATAACTAAAACTTTAAAAATAATAGATGCTGGCATGGATGTGGTGAAAAGGGAACACTTTTCACTGCAGGTGGGAATGTAAACTAGTACAACCAGTATGGAGAACAGTATGGAGATTCCTTAAAGAACTAAAATTAGAACTACCATTTGATCCAGCAATCCCACTACTGGGTATCAACCCAAAGCAAAATAGTCATCATATGAAAAAGTCACTTCACACACATGTCTACAGCAATACAATTTGCAACTGCAAAAATATGGAACCAGCCTAAATGCTCATCAACCAAAGAGTGGATTAAAAAAAATGTGGTGTATATATAACATGGAATACTACTCAGCCATAAAAAGAAACAAAATAATGGTATTTGCACTAACCTGGATAGAGTTGAAGACCATTATTTTAAGTGAAGTAACTCAGGAATGGAAATCCAAGTATCGTATGTTCTCATAAGTGGGAGCTAACCTATAAGGACATAAAGGCATAAGAATGATATAATTGGCCTGGGCGCGGTGGCTCATGCCTGTAATCCCAGGACTTTGGGAGACTGAGGTGGGCAGATCACTTGAGGTCAGGAGTTCGAGACCAGCCTGGCCAACATGGTGAAACCACATCTACCAAGAATATAAAAATTAGCTGGGTGTGGTGGCAGGCACCTGTAATCCCAGCTACTTGGGAGGCTGATGCATAAGAATCACTTGAACTCGGGAGGTGGAGCTTGTAGTGAGCCGAAATCATGCCACTGTACTCCAGCCTGGATGACAGTGAGACTCAGTCTCAAAAAAAAAAAAACAAGAATGATATAATTGACTTTGAGGACTTCGGGGTAAGGGTGAGGGTGGGGGTGATTAAAATACTACACACTGGGTGCAGTGTACACTGCTCAAGTGCCAGGTGCACCAAAATCTCCGAAATCACCACTAAAGAACTTACCCTTGTAACCAAAAACCACCTCTTCCCCAACAACTAATGGAATAAAATTTAAAAGTAAGAAAGATTTTCTGGGCCGGGCGCGGTGGCTCACGCCTATAATCCCAGCACTTTGGGAGGCCGAGGTGGGCGGATCACAAGGTCAGGAGATCGAGGCCATCCTGGCTAACATGGTGAAACCCCATCTCTACTAAAAATACAAAAAACTAGCCGGGCGAGGTGGCGGGCGCCTGTGGTCACAGCTACTTGGGAGGCTGAGGCAGGAGAATGGCGTGAACCCAGGAGGCAGAGCTTGCAGTGAGCTGAGATCACGCCACTGCACTCCAGCCTGGGTGAGAGCGAGACTCCGTCTCAAAAAAAAAAAAGAAAGAAAGATTTTCTGTCTTTGATTATAATGTGTCTAGATGTGGGTTTTCCTTATTGCTCCCAGTTGAGACTCCATGTGAATGCTTTCAAACTGAGGCCTTTCAATTTTCTCTTAATTCTTAGAAATGTTATCCTCCATTATGTAAAAAAATTACTTCCTTGTTTTTTATTTCATTTTCCTTTCATGGTTTTTAAAAATTGAAAAAAGTTTTAAGAGACAGGGTCTCACTATGTTGCCCAGGCTGGAGTGCAGTCGCTACCCACAGGCCTGATCATCGCACACTACAGGCTCGAACGCCTTCCCGAGTAGCCAGCTTTCCCTTCATGACCCTTAATTGTGCTCTACTGTTTCTACTTCTGTCCTCTATACTTCTTGGCTTTTTTGATGCCTTCTGAGAGAATTCCTAATTCTAATCTTCCAGTTAATTCTTTAGCCATATCCCTTCTACTTTTTGTCCCATAATTACTTTGTTTTAGCTATTATATTTTCTATAACTAATATTTCTGGGTTTTTAAATAACAGTTTCCTGTTGTTTCATATCAATATCTGACCAACCATAACTCCTTACATATATTAGTCACATATTAACTTATCTCTTCCAATAATTCTGCTTCAGAAAGTATATGTTGCCCACTGTTGCCTTTTGTGAGGTGGCTATCTCCTCAAATGTTTAGTTATTTGTGGGGTGGTGTTGAAGAAGGCCAAGTGGAAAACTAAAACTTCAATCCCGATGAGTGGTAATAAGGCTCCCAACCTCCAATCCTGTTGTGCCATTTAGAGACCATGTGGTTAGCCTGGAAATCTACCCCCGCCTGGCAATAAGACACACCCCTGTCCCAGCAATTCTCGTGCCTCAGCCTCCTGAGTAGCTGGGATTACAGGCGCCCACCACCACACTCAGCTAATTTGTGTATTTTTTCTAGTAGAGACAGGGTTTCACCATGTTAGCCAAGCTGGTCTTGAACTCCTGACCTCAAGTGATCTGCCTGCCTCGGCCTTGCAAAGTGCTGGGATTACAGGCGTGAGCCACTGCACCCGGCCCTTCTCGTTTTCTAAATTATATTTGAAGCAGAACTTACAACACTGTCTAATGTGGTTGTCAAAGTACATAGATAGTTACACTAGAGGTGGAAGAGGGTAATGTGGATACCAGGAGACTGTGATAAGTTATATAAAGTAACATTTTAGAGCAACCACTAAAAAACTATACAAGGAGATACAACTCAAACCACTATGCACAAACCAAAATTGTATTCTAAAAAAAGTGTTCAAGTAACCCACTTACGGGCAGGAAAACGAAAACAAAAAATGGAACAGAAAACAAAAACTAAAATGGCCGACTTAAGGCCCAACATTACCTATAATTACATGTAATAAACAGTCTAAAAACTCTAATTAAAAGAATGAGAATGGTATAGAAGAAAAATCATATGCTACATGCAGTCTACAAGAAATTCACTTGAAATATAATGACATAGGTAGGGTGAAACCAAAAGAATAAAAAATATATCATGCAAACATTAATCAAAAGTGAGTAGAATGGGTACAGTGTCAAATAAAGCAGACTTCACGGCAAAGAAAACTGACAGGGACAGAGGGACATTACATAATGATAAAAGGGTCAATCCACCAAAAAGACACAGAAATCCTAAAAGTGTATGTACCAAAAAACAGACCTGAAAACTATGTGTAATAAAAACTGACAGAACTGAAAGGAGATATAGACAATTCCACAATTATAGTTGGAAATTTCAACACCACTCTTTCAACAGTTGACAGAATAACTTGACAGAAAATCAGCAAGGATATACAAGAACTTGACAACCCCATCAACCAACAATTTTATCAACATTTATGGAACACTCCACCCAATAGTAAAACACATTTAAGCACCCACAGAATACATATCAAGATAGATCACCCCTGGGCCATAAACCTCAACAAATTTAAAAGACCACAATGAGATACCACTACACACCTATTAGAATAGCTAAAATAAAAAATAAAAGAGGCCAGGCGCGGTGGCTCACACCTGTAATCCCAGCACTTTGGGAGGCTGAGGCGGGTGGATTACCTGAGGTCAGGAGTTCAAGACCAGCCTGGCCAACATGGTGAAACCCCATCTCTACTAAAAACTAAAAAAAAAAAAAAAAAATTAGCCAGATGTGGTGGCAGGTGCCTGTAATCTCAGACTAGGGAGGCTGAGGCAGGAGAAGTGCTTGAACCTGGGAGGCCGAGGTTGCAGTGAGCCAAGATCGCGCATTGCACTCCAGCCTGGGTGACAGAGTGAGACTCTGTTTCCCAAAAATAAAATAAAAATAAATCATAAGAGACAATATAGAATGCTGGTAGGAATGCAGAGAAAAAGAATCTCTCATACACTGCTGATAGGAATGTAAAATAGTACGAGTACTCTGAAAAACAGTGGCAGTTTCTTTTTTCTTCTTTAGAAACAAGGTCTCACTCTGTTGCCCAGGTTGAGTACCATGGCATGATCACAGCTCACTGCAGCCTTGACCTCCCAGGCTCAAGCAATCCTTCCATTTCAGCTTCCCAAGTAGCTGAGACTACCGGTGTGCGGCATGACACTTGGCTAATTTGTAGTTTTGTAGAGTCAGGGTCTATCAAGTTGCCTAGGGGGTTTCAAACTCCTGAGCTCAATCAATCCTCCCATCTTGGCCTCCCAAAGTGCTAGGATTACAGGTGTGAGCCATCAGGCTGGGTTGGCAGTTTCCTAAAAAATTTAAAACCTAACATGTGACCCAGTAATCTCGCTCCTGGTCATTTATCATAGAGAAATGAAAACTCATGTTCTCATAAAAAAAAAAAACTGCATACAATTGGCCGGGCACAGTGGCTCACACCTGTAATCCCAGCACTCTGAGAGGCCAAGGCGGGAGGATTGCCTGAGGTCAGGAGTTTGAGACCAGTCTAGCCAACATGGTGAAACCCTGTCTCTACTAAAAATACAAAAAAATTAGCTGGGCCTGGTGGTGTGTGCCTGTAATCCCAGCTACTGAGGAGGCTGAGGCAGGGGAATTGCTTGAACCAGGGAGGTGGAGGCTGCGGTGAGCCAAGATCATGCCACTGCACTCCAGCCTGGGTGACAGAGCAAGACTCCGTCTCAAAACAACAACAACAACAAAAACACTGCATACAATTGCCACAGCAGCTTTATCTGTAATAGCCCCAACAGGGAACAAACTAGATGTCCCTCAATAGGTGAATCAATTGTTACACAAACTGTGCTAAACCCATACCATGAAATACCACTTAGCAATAAAAGGAATAAACTACTCATATACATACAACTTGGATATGTATCAAGGAAATCATACTGAGTGAAAACAAGACAATCTCAAAAGGCCATGCACTGTAGGATTCCATTTATACATCATCTCATTTAGGACAAGCAGAAGAGATTACTGGTTGCTAGGGTCAGGAATGGTGGGGAAGGAGATGGATGTGACTATAAAGGGGTGGCATGAGGGAGATCTTTGGGCTGATGGAACCATTCTGTATTTTGTTTATGGCTACAGTGATTAAATGACATAGAACTATACACACACATTGTACCAACTTCCTGGTTTTAATTTTGTATTATAGTTATGTGAGATGTAAGTACCAGGGGAAACTTGGTGAAGGGTGTTATACTATACTATAACTGCAGGTTAAAAACACACGTATCTAACAGCCCAGCAGTGTTTTGCTTTGTTTTGTTTAAATCCATCTACTTCTCCTTAGAAAAGTAATGATATGAATCACATGACTTCATCTTCCGGATACTACGATTGGACTGGGTGGGAAGAGATAAGGAGAACCCACCCACAAGTGAGAGTGAGCCAATCAGGCTGTCTTCAGAATTTGAACTGAGTGAAAGAGACCAGCCATCCATGAAGGGTTCTGCAGCTGAAAAGTCCTGTGACAACAGGATCAAAACTGGATCCTGGCAAGTCCAAGTCAGTTGAGGTCATGAGGCAAGTAGCAAAAACCGTGAGGCTCCTTGTCTATAAAAATGCCTCATGAGAGAATATTCCCTTTCAGAGCTATTTTGGTGGTGAATAGGTTTCTCCTTCTTGCAGCCATCAACCCTGACCAAAATGTGTGCTTGAAAAAGAGATAAAAAGGTAACAAAGACTTGTCTGCATCATGATTTGCTATGGCCCTGTCCCCATACCCCTGAAGCTTCAGACAGCTGTCATTTTAACAATCTAATCCTCCTCTCGCTTGAGCTGACTGCTCAAGTCAGTGAGACTAGAGTTTGAGGGAGAAGACAGCAAATCAGATGTCTACTAAGGAGGGTAACACGATGTGCCCAAGTATACTGGACACTCCAAGCAGCATACCAGAACTATGGCCTCCACCCAGAGGGCTCCAATGCCAAGGGTAGGGACCTGGAATTTAGGGGTTAGAAGGAAGGTCCTCCGGAACACAAGTTAACGAATAATCTAGAGGTTGGAATTCATTCATTCATCTCTAAATCTTCATGTATTTATTGGGGGTGGGTGGAGGTATGGGAAGTGCAAAGGGATACTGATCTTTCAGGATCAAGGTGGAGGGACCCCACCTACTGACGTAAGCTCAGCCAAGAGCCCCACCATAGCAACATCGATTACTCTTGGCCTGGTGGGAGGTAAACTGAAAAGGTCATGTGCAGGCCAAGCCACCATCTTCTCACCTCTTGGGCTAATCTCTACTTCCAGTCTCCCATCTTAGAACCCTAGCACAGTGCAAAGTAGAAAAGACACCGACATCAGACTACCTGGGTTCCAGTACTGCTTCTGCCATTTCCTGCTGTTTGACTGCCCTGTGCCTGTTTCCTCACTTGTAAACAGGAAATTACAGGCTGGGCGCAATGGCTTATGCCTGTAATCCTAACACTTCGGGAGGCTGAGGTGGGCGGATCACAAGGTCAGGAGTTTGAGACCAGCTTGGCCAACATAGTGGAACCCCGTCTCTACTAAAAATACAAAAAAATAGCTGGGTGTGGTGGCGGGCGCTTGTAATCCCAGCTACTTGGGAGGCTGAGGCAGGAGAATCGCTTGAACCCAGGAGGCAGAGGTTGCAGTGAGCCAAGATAGCGCCACAGCACTCCAGCCTGAGCAACACTGAGAGACTCCATCTCAAAAAGAAAAAAAAACCAAAAAACAAAAAGGAAATTAGAGTACTACCTCACACCACCTGGCATTGGTGAGGTGATGATCACTGGCCTTACAATATCTTAGCTCTATCTTCTGTGCCCACTTCATTGAGTGGTTACCAGAATACATATAAGAAGTCAACTGAAAAGAAGCTGAAGCAATCCAAATGTCATTTTTGGTGTTTTTAATTGTTTAATGTAAGAACAGAACCATCACAGCCCCTCAGCTCTATAACTCATCCAGCCCAAGACTGTTCTAGTGGTGAGACCAAGAGCAGACAGGTCTTCCTGCCTCAGTGACCTCAAAGCACAAGGACATCTCCATAGGGCATCAACATACATCTGTCATCCAAGAATCTAAGACCTTCCTGATCCTTCCACATTTTCTACCAATCGTATCACTTTCTGAGGTTATGGATTCCAGGTGTTCTAGGAAATAGGTAAACCTTCCTTTTGCGTTCCAAGAAATACAGTTTGCGAAGGGAACTGGAAAACATGACTCTAGGCCTCAGCCACTTCCTCTGTTACCCTGTCCAAGGTGTAGAACAATCCATGTTCTCACAGCTCCCCTTCTTCAGTTGTGAAGTTCTTCAAGGTGGATAGACCACACCTCAGGAAGTCATCCCTTGCAAGCACACTAGAATTTACCATAAAGGCAGGTCGGCTTGTTAGTTTTTCTTTGTCCCCAGCATACACTGAGCCAACAACTTAAGTCATGAACGGGTTGTTCAGGGCTCTGTCTGTCCTAAATGATTCCTAAAAGCTTCATACAGCTCATATAGTCTCACTGTCCACTGCTCTTTTGGTGTGGTATGATCCTACCTGTAAAGCTATCAAACCCCTGGGTCCTGGATGCCTCCTCCAGATTTCATACCTTCCTCAAGTTTACTAAATACTTCCTGAATTTAAGAATTTTGAGAAAGTCACCTACCAGCTAATGCAAAAACACAGCCTAATTCTGTGTGAATCCCTGTTGAGATCAGCTTTTCAGGTCAGGGAGGGAAGGCATGGTGTTTAGGGTACCCTCTCCTATCACACACATCCCCCCTGCCCACAGTACCCTGACCCACCTTGCCTGAGACCCCTAGACACTATGAGCTCCCTTCTGGCTGCCACTCCGACTGGCCAGGAAGGCTCCCAGATTGAACACAGGTGGCCCGGTGTTGATACACACTGTACTGTGGGTCAGGACCATGGACTATTATTTAAGCCACGTCGTAGGCCCTTCCTGCCTACAGAAAAGGACACTTGAGTAGAGTCACACTTGGGTTGCCTAATTTATTACCTTAACTAGAAACATTCTAAGTATGGGAGCCTGTTCTGGAGGATGGCTCCTAAACCAAATCTAAAACTATCTTTGCACACAAGTGTTGGAAGAGGTAAGCAGGGGATGAGAGCTCCATCTTCTGTGACCACTTCTCCAGGGATTGCCACCTATAGGGCTCAGGTTGGTACCAACAGCCCTGCATAGTAGAGTCACTGTCAATCATCTTCCCACTTGTAAGCAGGAAGACAAAAAGTCTCATGAAATAGAAACGAAAACACTGAAGCATGGCCTTCATCATCCTAATGCCACAAGTTTTCTGGGATGGCCAAGATACTACCTTAGCTTGTTGTCCCTGCTTCCCTCCAGAGACTGGAGACAGAGGATTTTCCAGGGTTAGGGTTTCTTCTCTGACTTGGCAAATTCTTCTTTTTATCTCCAGCTGAATCACTAGTTCCTTGGGTGGCAAAGCAGAGACCTAAGCACAAACCACCGGGCTTACTGGCATGTCCTTCGAGCCACTTCCTCTGCTGTTCTACTCCTCCTCTTCAGCTTACCTGAACCTGCGGACTCTCTGGATACAGAAACTGCCCAAAGCACGGTGAAAAGGACAAAGGGGCCAGGTTTCACCTGGCATCCACCGCTCCCAACATCTAGAGTAAGTCAACGAGGCTGAAAGATGACGGCCCAGTTCTCTTTGCCTTCACTGTGACACTAACAAAAACCAGAAGTTTCAGGTGTCAGCAAGCTACTCAGCATGACGTGGTTTCTAAGGTGGGGTTGCATGGGGAGCACTCTCCCATGGCTGCTGATGAAGGCAACAGTGACGACCTAAACAAGCCCTTCCAGCTCTGAACCACCAGTTGGCAGGTCAGATGACTCCAGTCTTTAGCAAAGGGCTTTCCATTCTAACTCCCGAAACCCCAGACCAGATGGATGTCTCCTCCCAGCTGGGCGCAGAGGGTAGCACAGACTTCCAAAAGGAAACACCTTCATTAAATGCAGCAGGCAGTCCTATATACTGACCCTTGGGTCAAACCACAGCTTTAGCGGGGGAAGAAGTGGCTCTGATCCAGGTACAGCCAGATCTGCTGAGGAGTCTGGGGATCCCAGGAACCAGATCTGCAGATCCTGGACGATGGTGCTTCCCTTGCTGGCACCATATCACCTAACCTAATGGTTTCTCTGAAGACTCAACAGCCCAACTCTGAAGACAGTTGGCGGAGAGGCAAAAATGACTGTCTTAAAGAGGTCTTCAGACACGTGGACGGCTCAGCAGGACCACACACGTGCCCAGGGCCCACCATGAGGCAGCCATCACCAACTTGGTAAGGAGGACATATCACACAGCATCTTCAGGGTGCTGGAGGCAGGCGCTGTGGCAGGAGAGGTAGTGAAGAAGGGTCAAAGCTCTGACAGGTTATCATCACATTCAGACCCTCTAACCCAATCATCTTGACTCCTGAGAATTTATTTTAAAGAAGTAATTCTCAATAGGAAAGAAGCTGGATACACAAGGACATGTGTTGTAGCTGCCAAGTGGTTAACAGAACATGGACTCTAGAGTCAGAGACTCAACTTTCCACTTTTTAAGGCAAGTGCCTATGTTCTCTGAGCCTCCTTTTCCTCGCCTGTAAGAGGCAGATGACAGCATCTACTTTCCAGGGTCACTGTAAGGATTAAATGAAATAATCCACATAAAGCACCTGAGTGTAATTTGTGCTCAACAACAAAGGTCACCTCTTATTATTATGCATGAGGACAGAAAAGGAATGCAGAAAAAAGGAAATCGGTGAGTTTTTCAGGGCAACAGAACAGAAGGGAAGATCTCCATGACTGTTCTGATTTTGAGGCCTTAGACATGTAGGTGTGGGGGGATGCCATCAATGTTGAACCCTGCAGCTTAAGAATAAGGAAGTGAGTAGGGAGGTGGCCTTTGTCACCAAGGCTTTCCCCACCTTTCTAAGTCTCCCCACTGGGAAACTCCCAAGAGGTCTCTGAGAATGCAGTAAAGGAGGGAAGGCCAGGCGAGGAGGCTCATGCCTATAATCCCAACACTTTGGGGGGCCAAGGCAGGAGGACTGCCTGAGCCCAGAAGTTTAAGACCAGCCTGGGCAACTTAGCCCATCTCTACAAAATTTTTTCAAAAATTAGGTGAGCATAGTGCTGCATGCCTATAGGCCCAGCTACTTGGGAGGCCGAGGCCACAGGATTGTTTAAGCCCAAGAGGTTGAGGCTGCAGTGAGTCATAATCACACCAATGAAGAAGGGTTTGACAATCAAACCTCATGACTTCAATTCTAGCACTTTGGGAGGCTGAGGTGGGAAGACTGCTGGAGCCCAGGAGTTCCAGACCAACATGGGCAATACAGCAAGACCCCATCTCAACAAAAAACGAAAACAAAACCTCATGGGCTTCCCTGTCCAAAGGCAGGGCTGTGCACAGATGACCACTCTATTCTGATTATGAATACACCTTAGAGTGAGCCAGCTTGCCCACAGCCTGCTACAAGGCTACAGTGAGGCCACTGCCATAGGCCGCCAGCTAGAGGTGCTGCTTGCCAGGCTGACAAGGTCCTGGTATGGCCAGCAGGACAGAGATCTTATAACCACAGGTAGGGAGTCCATTTTTTGGACTCTGATGCAGGGCACAACAGAGTCTGTCTGTTCTCTTCCTCCCTGCAGCTTCTCAGCTGAGGAGTACACAACAGTCCATTCCCATGAAGGAAACGCGGTAAACACCAATCCGTGCCAGAAACGAAACAGATAATTAGGTGTTTACACAGATCTTAGAGCAGTCTAATTGGTGTCCACTTTTCTTTTTAAATTCACTCCATCCATAAATATTGCAATATGGAACCCTAAAATTAAAAAGGACCGTTTTAAAATCCTAACAACAATAGCATTATCACACATTAAAAAGGTTAACAATTCTGTAATATCAACAAGTATCCGGTCAGTGTTCAAATTTCCAGTTGCCTCACAAATGTCAAAAGATGGGTAGTTTGTTTCTAAGCATTAAAACACCTAGATTCCCAAAACCTGAGGAGATTCTGATCCTGCCACCACAACAGTCACTGAATTAAGTCAACTTCCTCACTACACCAGGTAAGAAAACCAAAGCCCAGAAGGCTGGGTGATTTGCCCAGGATCACACAGCTGGCTGAAAACAGACGACCTGACCCATAGTCCAGTGCTCTGTCTGGCAGTCTGAACACTGAGTTAACTATTAGAAGCTTCTGAATCAGCAAGAAGCCTTAATCTAATAACATCCCCTTGCTTGTTAGAAAAGAATCACCACCTGACCCCTCCTAGCAATTACATACTCATTTTATTTATTTATTTATTTACTTACTTACTTATTTTGAGACGGAGTCTGGCTCTGTCGCCCAGGCTGGAGTGCAATGGCGCGATCTCGGCTCACTGCAACCTCCGCCTCCCGGGTTCAAGCGATTCTCTTGCCTCAGCGTCCCGAGTAGCTGGGACTACAGGTGCGCACCCCCATGCCCGGCTAATTTTTGTATTTTTAGTAGAGATGGGTTTTCCCCTCTCATACCATTTTGTATTTTGCCCTATCATACCATTTTGTATTTTACCCTCTCATACCATTTTGTATTTTGCCCTCTCATACCATTTTGGCCAGGATGGTTTCGATCTCTTGACCTCGTGATCCACCTGCCTCGGCCTCCCAAAGTGCTGGGATTATAGGCGTGAGGCACCAGGCCCAGCCTTCGCCCGTTCTATTAAGATGAAAACTAATCTCATGTTAACATCATCAGTTAGAAGGCCAGACTTCGATCTTTATTCTGTGCTTCAACAGAGCCACGGGCAAGGCGGATTCTCAACGACCTCTACTCTCTTCTCAGTGGTAACCAGCTTGCCCAGGCCATGGCAAGCTGAGACGGGTTACCTAACGCAGGAGGAAGGGACCACACGGCAGGATCTGTGTTCTAGTTATGGATCAACCTGGCATCAGCAAAGGTGAAGACACTCTAAAAACAGGCCCAAATGGCTTTGTAGGTCACGTCTATCAAACCATCAAGGAACTATCACTTCTGTACTATAAAATTGTTTGAGAGTATGAGAGGGGAAAAACACTTCCCATCTCATTCTACAAGGATTGAATTACCCCTTTTACATAACTAGACAAAGAAAAGCACACACACGCAAAAGTAGGGGGTGGAGGGGAAGAAAACTATGGGCCAAAGCCTGAATAGATTAATATAGATGACAAAATCCTAAGTAAAATAAAAGCAAATAGAATAGACATGCTTTTCTTTTGAAACGCTTAGCTTCTTTCTTTTTTCATTTTGATAGGGTCTTGTTGCCTTTGTATGTACAATAAAAAGAACAGGACACTATTCTGCCACTGAATCTAGAATTCACACAGTTTGATATTAGGAAACCTATTAAAGTAACTCATCATTTTAACTGATTAAAAGAAAATGTTGGCCGGACGTGATGACTCACGCCTGTAATCCCAGCACTTTGGGAGTCCAAGGTGGGTGGATCACTTGAGATCAGGAGTTCACGACAAGCCTGGCCAACATGGTGAAACCCCGTCTCTACTAAAAATACAAAAATTAGCTGGGGGTGGTGGCGCTACAGTCCCAGCTACTCAGGAGCCTGAGGCAGGAGAACCGCTTGAACTTGGGAGGCAGAGGTTGCAGTGCGCTGAGATCACGCCACTGCACTCCAGCCTGGGTGACAAGAGTGAGACTCTGTCTCAGAAAAAGGAAAAAAAAAGGGAAATGTTTACCCTCATTCGTTTCATGTGATTCTAAAAGAATAATGGACAAAATTCAAAATTCAAAACTATCAAGAGAAAGGAAAAGAATGAAGATTATCTTAGCAAACTAGAAACAGAATCGACACTCCCTTAACTTCAAGATCCATACTATCAGCCCGTAACAGAACGCCAGCATAGGGAGACAGATTCAAAACGACAGAACTATCAGCCCGTAACAGAACGCCAGCATAGGGAGACAGATTCAAAACGACAGAACTATCAGCCCGTAACAGAACGCCAGCATAGGATAGACAGATTCAAAACGACAGAACTATCAGCCCGTAACAGAACGCCAGCATAGGGAGACAGATTCAAAACGACAGAACTATCAGCCCGTAACAGAACGCCAGCATAGGATAGACAGATTCAAAACGACAGAACAGGCCCATGTGTGTTCAGTACTTTAGAATGGAAGAACAGTGGATTCTAGGTGAGTGGAGGAATGATGAATGGACTCATCCTTACCTCACTTAACATACAAAAGTGAACTATAAGGAATTAAAGGAAACAAACAAAAGCATTATAAGAAAACACAGAGAGTTTCAGTATGGGATGACAGCAAAGTTCTGCAGATGGATGATGGTGATGGCTGTACCACAATGTGAATGTACTCAATGCTACTGAACTGTAAGCTTGAAACATGGCTAAAATGGTAAATTGTATGTTACAGATGTTTTACCACAATTCAAATTTTAAAAGGAGAAAGGATTACTTTTATATCCTTGTGATAGGGCTAGTTTTCTTAAGGCATAAAACTTTGGAGCTACAAAGGAAAATATTTGAAGATTTTACTACATGAAAAATTTAAATGGCTGTATGATCCAGAAATAAAAGTTAAATGACTGACATTCAATGAATGCTTCAATAGAAGAAAAAAAAAAGATGAGCCACTGACAGGAATAACATATATGCAACTTGCGTAACAGACAAAGAATTAACATCTGAATAAAGCCACTATAATTCACAGAGTATGACAAACATTTCATAAAAGACATAAAACTTCTTAAGTAATCAGGAAAATGCACATTAAAACAATTTCATTTTTCACCCAGATTAATCAAGTTAAAAATACTGATTTCCACGAAATACGAAACAGATATTTTCATCACTGTGGCTAGCATTGTAAAGTAGCAAAAACTTTTGGAAGGGCAGTTAGTGAGCAGCTGCCCAGATATTAGACGTACACATTCTCTACTTACTCTCTAGCCTGGAGAAATGCTCCCAAAGGTACACAAGAATAAGCAAGAGTGTTCACCAGAGCGTTATTTAAAATATCAAAAACCAGAATAGAACCCAGCTATCTACCTAACAGAAGGTGGTGACATACATCTTCTTACATCTACTCAGTGAAATACTAGCCAGCCTCTGAAAGACGTAGACAGAGAAATGTGTCATGACATGATTTATAAAAAAAGGCAAGTTACAAAACAGTCCATACTCTGTAATCCCATATTTGTACAAAACAAATAAAATAACATACTTTGTGTAGAAAAAAAAATCTGAATGGATCCATATCAAGCTATTAACAGTGATCATCATCTCTGGGAGTAGCATCATGGGAAACCTTCCCTTTCTAAATTAATTATTTCTAACATGTTTGAATTATTTAAAATAAGCATAATCATTTTTATAATTGAAAAAAATAAGAAACAAGATAAAATTAAAACATTTCCATCCCTCTGCAAAAAAAGGTAGCTATGATCCCAATGAATGTCAGGTGTTGACCTCTGTGCAGTATTTTCCCTAGAGAGGAAGCGACAGAAGAGCTTTTAGAATGGCTCAGGAACTATCACTGCACCTCCAGTTCACAAGCAGGTTAACATGACGGAAAGGACAGGGAGACACAGGACAGGGAGACACAGGAAGGCCTCAGTTGCACAGGAGATACTGAAGGAAAGCACACTCGATACTAGACTCGAACTCTTTTTTGGCTTAACTTCTAATCTTTGAGTGGCTCCTCAGATCACCGTTTTAAGATTAGAAACATTTGACTTGAAAAGGTCACAATGGAAACCAGATCAGCTAAGAGAAACTAATCATGACTTCCTGGGTGAGACCTATAAAAACCCAGCTGTGCCCTAAAAAGACAGCCATACATGCCAAGATACGGGAAGGCACAGTGCTGGAAAGCCAACGTCAAAGAAAGAGTATTATACTTGGGGGCCGAGGCAGGAGGACCGCTTAAACCTAGGAGTTCGAGGCCAGCTTGGGCAACATAGTGAGATATCTCTGTCCCCATGTCCTTAAAAACAAAGAAAGAGGCCGGGCACGGTGGCTCAAGCCTGTAATCCTAGCACTTTGGGAGGCCGAGGCGGGTGGATCACGAGGTCAGGAGATCGAGACCATCCTGGCTAACACGGTGAAACCCCGTCTCTATTAAAAATACAAAAAACTAGCCGGGCGTGGTGGCGGGCGCCTGTAGTCCCAGCTACTCGGAGGCTGAGGCAGGAGAATGGCGTGAACCTGGGAGGCGGAGCTTGCAGTGAGCCGAGATCGCGCCACTGCACTCCAGCCTGGGTGACACAGCGAGACTCCGTCTCAAAAAAAAAAAAAAGAAAGAAAGAGGCCGGGCGCGGTGGCTCACGCCTGTAATCCCAGCACTTTGGGAGGCCGAGATGGGCGGATCACGAGGTCAGGAGATCAAGACCATCCTGGCTAACACGGTGAAACCCCGTCTCTACTAAAAAATACAAAAAACTAGCCGGGCGAGGTGGCGGGCGCCTGTAGTCCCAGCTACTCGGGAGGCTGAGGCAGGAGAATGGCGTAAACCTGGGAGGCGGAGCTTGCAGTGAGCTGAGATCCGGCCACTGCACTCCAGCCTGGGCGACAGAGCAAGGCTCCGTCTCAAAAAAAAAAAACAAAAAAAAAAAAAACAAAGAAAGGGCCAGGAGCGGTGGCTCACGCCTGTAATCCCAACACTTTCAGAGGCCAAGACAAGTAGATCACTTGAGGTCAGGAGTACGAGGCCAGCCTGGTCAACATGGTGAAACCCTGTTGTAGCCGGGCATGGTGGTGGGTGCCTGTAATCCCAGTTACTTGGGAGGCTGAGGCAGGAGAATTGCTTGAACCAGGGAGGTGGAGGTTGCAGGGAGCCGAGATTGCACCACTGCACTACAGTTGGGGCGATACAGCAAGACTCCATCTCAAAAAATAAAAATAAAAACAAAGAAAGAGCATTAGCTAAGTAGCCTCTACTCACAACTCTGAAGGATGAAACCAAGGATGAGAAAAAAAATTAAATGAAAGGAAAAGCAAACAAAAACATTAAATACTAGGCACTGCGACCCACTTGAACATACACAATCTTCACAATATCCAGGGAGAGATGTAGAAGAGGAGGCTCAAAGAGGTCCATGATTCACTCAGTATTACAAAGCCAAACTCCAGAGTTCAGATTTGAATTTGAATCTGAATCTCGTCTGTCCAGTGCATGGGCAGCCCCTTCAATCAGCCAGTCAGCTGGTCTCAAACTTCCCAACAATGAAGCCCATGTCCTCAGTCCTTCCTGGCAGACTCACCTGTGAGCTGGAGGGCAGCACCTGGGAAGAGGGCTCCTCGGATGGGGCTGCTCCTGAGCCCATAGGGCTCAGTGTGGTGATCCTGCTCGGCTGGCCACGAAGTGTCAGAGTAATGGTGGTGGGGACCTTCAAGCCTGAGATAGAGAGAGAGAAGCAGTATTTTTGAGTCACACTCTCCACCTTCTGCTGAGGCTTTCCTTTCCTGGAGAGCTTCTCCCCCACATAACACAGTCCCTTGGCCTCCTCCCCAGCTGGGTCATCTATGCACTATCGGTCAATCTGAAAGGCAACAGGAAACAGCCTGTGTTCGCTCAACCTCTCTGGGGGATGGGTCCACACAGCGGAATCTGAAGGTCAATGCCAGGACCCTGTGGGACTGGTTTCAACATCACACCTTGCCCACATGAGATGGGAAGGTCCTCGGGGGAAGACCCCAGACCTGGGAGTCCCCACAGCTCTCATGAGACTCACCTGATGCTTGGTGAGAGATCTGAGCCAGGCCAGGGAGGCTGCTTGCCAACTTAGCGAGGCCCCCATTGGTCAGCAGCTGGTGGATGGCTGTGGGCTTCCCACCAGGAGTGGCACCCAAGGAGGAGAGAGTGGTGGCCACAGGAATGGTACGGACAATGGTGCTGGTGCCCGTGGTGATGGCACCCAGGCTCTGCATGGGGGTGGGCAACTTCACACTGGTGGCCTGTGGGACACACAAGCCCAGGTGATCAGAAGCTGTCGCCCAACAGCAACGTTCGAGTTTGGAGGGCCCACAGCATATTATTAAAGGCTAACATGTATTGAGTGCCTACTACATGCAAGGTACTCTTCCAGGCATTCTGCATATATTATTTCACTCTTACAACAACTCTATGAGGGAGGTACTATTATTACCTCATTTTATAGACAAGGAAACAAAAACAGAGTGGTCAAGAAACTTGCCCAAGGTCACACAGTAAATGATAGACCTTAACCTTTGGAAGTTCCCTGCTGTGTAGCTAGAAGGCTGTTTGTCCTTGACCCACTTGACTCCAGACCTAGTTTCCCTGCCAAAACCAACTGAGCTGAGGAGGCCTCCTCCCTACACCTGCCCAGCCCAGCAGATGGCAGATGTGCACCTGTGGGGCTGGTCCTGGGGAGGGATTTGCTGGAAGGCCAGAGGTCTTGCTGCTGATATCCTGCAAGCTGAAGCTGAGGCCTTGGAGGAGGCTGCTGGCTGATGTGGCCCCTAAGAGAGGACATAGCAGGAATCAGTAGAGACTCAATCACTTGAGTCTTGCACTATCCCAAGAGCAGCCACATCCATCCACTCTCACCACCAACTAAAACACCAATGGTGCTTGCCCTTGGACACCCCCGTCCTCAGAAAGAAGGCAAGAAGGTCTCCCCAGCCAGGCACACACGCAGTGGATGCCACACAGGAAAGGTACTGTGCCAGACACTGCCCCGGATTTGCTCTGCACCTGCTGCAAACCATCAGTCATACATTTTGGGCCATTTTGAGAAATCCAAGTTTGTTCCTTTCTTTCCAGGGAAGAAGAACTTTTTAAGCCAAAAGAATTCTAAATACCCAACTTTCACTTCGCCTCACACAATCAAAGCAGAAAGGAAGTAGCCTCAAAGCAGTAAGAAAGGTTCTTTTAAAGGAGAAGGGTTTCTTTTTTTTTTTTTTTTTTTGAGACGGAGTTTCACTCGTTTCCCAGGCTGGAGTGCAATGGCGCAATCTCCGCTCACTGCAACCTCCACCTCCCGGGTTCAAGCGATTCTCCTGCCTCAGCCTCCCAGGTAGCTGGGTTTACAGATTCCCGCCACCACACCCGGCTAATTTTTTGTATTTTTAGTAGAGACGGGGTTTCACCATATTGGCCAGGCTGGTCTCAAACTCCTGACCTCAGGTGACCCACCCACCTCAGCCTTCCAAAGTGTTGGGATTACAGGCTTGAGCCACCGTGCCTGTACAGGAGAAGGGTTTCTGCAATGCCTTGGCCCTGCTGGGCTCAGGCAACAGGTCTTTCAAAGTAGCGTTAGTGGGTAGGACAAAATGACAGACAAGCACAGACAGAAAAATGTCTCATTTTGCTAATGCCCAGTGTAGCACCATTTCCAGTTTTATTCAGTCAGATGTGCTTAAAACAGCAAAATAAAACCATAGTCAGCCCTCAATTATCTGTGGGCTTCGCAGCAGATTCGCAGATTCAAACGACCACACGGATAGAAACCTGTGGATATGGAATGCCAACTGTATGACATAGTTTCACATAAGGGACTTGAGCATCCATGGATTTTGGTAGCGGTGAGGGTCCTAGAACCAATCTCCTGTGGATAAGAAAGGCTGACTACACATATACGTCCTATCGGCTATTTCTCCTTACAGTAGAGGGTACAGCACCTGTAGACTGGAACATTTAATCACCTGCAGACCAGGACATTTACTCACTGCATTTATTCAAGGCCAAGGAATCCCTCTGCCCAAGCTAATTCCAGTTTCACGTAAAGCCTCTATGATCACTCTAAGACCCAGAGGCCCATGCTGTGGATTCAGCTCCAGGGATGTTTTCCCAGGACCACCTACCAGCAGCAGACCAAAAATTCTGTGTTGGAAGGGGAGAATGCTGGGCCACAAGATACCTGGGAGGGAGCTGCCAGGAGAGGTGGCCACCAGGCGGCTCTGCAGTGTGTGCAAGGCACTGGGTGCAGTGCTGCTGGAGACCACTGAAGGGGCTGGGCTGGCTGGGACTCCACCTTCAGAAGAACTGGACCTGGAGACAAAGGAAGTAGCTCTGTTATCCAAAGGTCACAGGGCAGCAAGCCCTAGCAACACAGGCAGGGTACAGAGTGGGGCCCAGCAAGGCTTTCAGCAGCAGACACACACCGAGAATCTTCAGCTTCTTTGTTCCACTTTCTGAACCTGGCCTCTAGTCTTCTAAAAGTCCTTACTTACAGGACTTACAGCAAAAGGCAGGGGACACTTTGGAATCTGAAGTAAAAATGAACTCTGGGTTGACCCAAAAGCAAGACAAAGATCCCTATCAGAAGGAAGTCACATTTCCCAAACTGACAGAACCCAGAACCCATCATTTTCCAAAGCACTAAATGAACCAGAAGCAGAGGGAAGGGAAAAAAGAATAGACACAGATGGTCCAACAAACACTCACTTGGCTGTGGTGAGAAGTCCTGTGAGCTCCTTGGCCCCTGCTGAAGCCTGCCCCAGTGTCATGGTGATGGGCTTCCCACCTGCAGCTGCAAAACAGAGAACCCCAAGGCCCCGGTCAGTCCTATTTGGCCGCTACGTTTGCAGGTTCCACAGTTTAGGCTAAATGCAAGATATTACAGACAAGAACTGGAAGATGAAAAAAGATGAACTATGCTAGAGTAGAGAGAGCTGGGGTTTTTTTCCTTCTATTTTCTAAACTTCCTGAAATATTCTGTACCTTTAATTGAAGCAAACAAAAAAAGAACAAAATATACGCTGCTTTGAACTACGGCACAGCTTCCTCTCGTATTCTGCCTGCTGCTTGGTCCTCATTCAGATGGGCTCACGCCCACTTTACCCACATGTATAGCCTCATGCCTTCTTTGCTCCGGGCATCTCTCCAAATGAAGCAAAGGCTGACATGCTGGTGAGTGGCCGCCAAAGGGCAATGCTGTGTACCTAGGAGAGGTCAGTCGTAGCAAGAGAAACTCACCTTCTGGAGCACTTCCTTGGGAAGGAGCACAAGGCCCTCCAGCTGTGTCCCCTTGGGAGATAAGGGACACCTTGATCTTTGGTCGCTTGGAGGTCTTACTGCCAGGAAGGGGACTCGAGGGATGGTGTCGCTTCAGCTGAACCCTAAGATCCTCTTTCTCTCCTTCCTCCGGTGGTTCTGATGAAATGGGAACTAAGAGATGGAGCTGAGTTCAGATCCTCCACAATCCAAAAAAGCCCAACAGACACTCGGTCAATAGCAGCACCAACATAGCCATGTGTAAAACGCACAGGAGAACCACTCTATGTCCAGGGCTACCCCTCAAAGGAGACTGCCCATGCTTCAGGACAACTTCACTCAGGCCCTGCCCGTGGGGGACCCCACTTTGCCCTTCTTAGAGGATGGCTCCCTTCTCATCCCTCATCCTGCACTGGAATCGGAAGGGAAGGGCCTGAGTTGGTAGGAATTAACAGACAGAAGACACCCCGACCCTGCCTAGCCAAGGTCAACAGCAACAACAACAACAACAGAGGACTCAACACAGCAAGTCAACAGCCCTTCCCAGACTCAAAAAGTGTGATGATCATCTTCCTGTCTCAAGCCCTCCCCACATCATCACACAGTTGGGGACATTAAACATTCTATGAGAACTCATGGAGGAGCAGGTCATCCAGTTCTCTCTAAAAAGCAGAGTTTTCCAAAAGGCTCTCAAGAGTCCCACCCTACCCTAAGAGCCCAGGGTTGAGGATTCACTTGCCAAATGGAGGCAGTGAAGAGGACTGTCACCAGGACTGAAAGCTGGCTATGAGTAGCTACTAGGAGAGAGTACCTCAACCAGGCAACCTCACAGCTCCTGCCCAGAAGTAACAGCGCAACACTGGCCCATGTCACAACCTGGTCCCCAGGTCATGTGTACTAGCACAGACAAAGGCCATCTGTTCACACATGGGCTTCCACTTCCACTGAATCAAACAGGCTCATCATGTATACAGCCAAGCTTTTTGGACTCTTAGGTTATCTTTCAAGCTTCCTCAAAGATTCCCTCCTCTTTAAACCCAGAAGTCTACCCTAGTTCTCTTGTAGCATAGGGAAGCAAAGACTGGGGTGCGGAGGAAGGCAGCAGTCACATGAGGATGGAGGAGGGGTCCTGGCATGAGGTAACAGTCGGGACATAACCAGCTAGAAGGATTGCTTAGGGGACAAATGCATTGGCTAAAATCAGAGTAGGAAGGAGGGTGGAGGGGAAAGGAGTTTCAGGGTCTATGCTGATATGTGACTGGTGGGCTTGTAGCCACCAGATAAACACAGGACAAGAGGCAGGGAGAAAAACACACAAGGAAACTGAGACTCACAGGCAGTGCCACAGGCATACAAAAAAGCAGCAGAGCCAAGACCACAGTGAAAGAAAGAACCACACTAAGAGACAAAAAAGAAAATACCCTAAGAAGCAAACAAAAGAATGAAAAAAGGGCAAAGACTACAGAGTAAGCAACAGGGGTCAGCAAAACAAAAGAACACAAAGAAAAAGAGAGAACAGGAGGAAACCAAACTGAGGCAGAAGAGAGGGAGAGATGGAAAATAAATAAGGGGTTGAGGAGCAGAATGCAGTGGACGAGCAGGCAAGAAAGAGTAATACTCACCAAAGAGACAGGAGGAGGTGCCAGGAGGAAGAGCTTTCCTCACCAGCATATTTTGTTTCAGAAAAGCAGCAAACTGTGCTGGAATGAATCAGAAAGAATTACAGAATCACAGCCAGCCAGAGAAGGGAGAAAAAGAGAGGGAATAAGAAAAAAGGTTGTAGAAAATGGCCAATAGGGGCTCCTTCTGAAATTACTGCATGGCAACCTGACTCTGCCATGGAGTCGGTCTGTAGAAGCATCTAAACTGACTAGTACCACCTGCCTCATGGGGCTATGCCAAAACTCAACAAACTACAGCAATGCGAGTGCCATGAAGAAGGACTCCATGTATGTTCGCTATTAGTATTCCCTGTTTGCCCATCAGCTCTGCTAAGCCAGGGTTCTAAAGCTGCTACTCTCCCCCATGAAACCCTAGGTCCCCATTTCAAACCCAGCTTGCCAATCAGCCTTCCAAAGTCCTTAGATTCTCAACTAATCACCCTCTCCAGAAGCACAGCACATCACCAGCTCTGTCTTCATCAGAAGTGTAAAGACACACTGTCCACAAGGGACTTGGCTCTGGCCACCACTCATGAAGATCCATGGCACAGCATCCGCGCAGACCCTCGGGGCCTGGCCTCATTTCTCAACTCCTCCCATCCACTCATACTTTTCTACTCCTTGTTAGTACTACTCTTACAAGCAAACTCACAAGAGGTCTGAGTTTCGGTTCTGATCCTTTGGCTCCACTAAAAGAAACACAGGGAAAGTAAACAGATGAGCCTCCTATCCCCTCCACGTCTGTCTGCCAGACAGCCAGCTCTGGCTGCCGCCTCTTCCCAGGCACCCCTATTCCTGAGAAGCTCAGGTGACACATGCTCCTGGACACATCGTTAAACACCAATGCCCAAGAAGCCTTACATCAAGGCCACCCAACTGGATCAATGTGGGGGAAGGGGGACAGAGCACTGTTTCTTCTTTCCCCACCCAGTGAACTCTCCCTTTTCTATAGCTCCTTTCAGAGCACTTACAGCTCACCAAACTCTTACTTTCGACTATATGAATACTTCCCAGCCTCATCTGAAACCTGTCTGCAGAGAACCCTGACAAACTTCACTGAAAGTCTCAGTGTGAGAATCTTAACGCTTCAAGGGTCAAACAAAGAAAGGGCATGATGCCAGGTGAGTTGCCCTAGAATCTGATTAATAAAATCAATCACCCAATACTTATGATCAGAGAGCCCTGACTGGAGGAGTGGCTGGCAAGGTAGAAAAAAGTTTAGGCCAATATACATGTTCATAAAGCCTAGCTTCCCCAGAACAGCAAGACAAAGCTGTAACTAGTGATCACAAAGCCCCACTCACTCAGAGGCCCTGCCATTCATTTCAATAATTAATTCTGAACTTTGCCTGCACAGAAATGTGAGAAAGGGTGCCTCCCATCCGCCTGGAAAAAGCCATAGATATCAATACTGTGCAGCCGCCACGTGGCATGGCACCAGCAGACAGCCCCAGGAGGAGCCCCCGGCCGGGTGCCTATACCTTGAGCTTGTTTGTGGGTCAGCACAGCTTCTGTCCGCTGCACATGTCTCTTCAGTAGCTGAGAGCTTCCAATCTGACTGGACTTCTGGGCAGAGGTCACCGCAGTCACTTTGGTCTTGGGACTGGAGGTGGGGCTGCTGGACACACTGGAGAGATCCTGAGTAAGGTGAGAAGGCCAAGAGATGAGCCAATGTTATTAGGATCTGACCATGAGTCAGCACGTCCCTCTGGAATTCCCCTTGTAGGAACTCACAGGCCCATGGCACTAACAAGACAGAGGCATCCCCAGGAAGTTAAGGAACCAACTCTGTGGTGCTGATTCCCCAGCAAAAGTGCTCCCACCCTGCTCATACTACCTCTGAGCCTGAGGGTGAGGCGGGCAGCTTGGCAGCTGGGGAGGCAGGTCTACTGCCCCGCTCAGGGACTTCAAAGGCCAAGTCTCTGCGGGCCACATCGCGGGGCTTCTTCTTCTTCTCAGCATCCTGATCCCGAGGTTCAGAGCCCATGTGACCCTCAGCACGAGTGAGCACTCCAGTCAGAAAGTCCACAATCTCATCCTAGTGTAGAGAGGAGCCAACCAAGGCCTTTTAGTCCTCATCTGGAAAATGGGAACCTCTCAGATACTTACCAACTAAAAGAAATTCTCCCTCAGCTCTGGCATCTGGATGTGCCAGTCCTTCCCCACTCAAACAAGGCCTGGTGCAAATCCCAGGCTTCTGAGCAACTGTGGTTCGAGAAGACCAGCAAGTGCCTCTGTCAGGGGGAGCTCCGGGGTGGTCACACTCCACCACTTTTCCAACACTCTCCCTCCTGATGCTTTGCTTACATTAATTCACCACTCTCATTTTTCTTTGCTTTGCTTATGACTGAGACCTACCAGAGGCCCCAGTGGAGGCCTTCAGAGCCAAAGAGGCCACTACTTTTTTTTTTTTTTTTTTTTTGAGACGGAGTCTCGCTCTGTCGCCCAGGCTGGAGTGCAGTGGCGCGATCTCGGCTCACTGCAAGCTCCGCCTCCCGGGCTTACGCCATTCTCCTGCCTCAGCCTCCCGAGTAGCTGGGACCACAGGCGCCCGCCACCTCGCCCGGCTAGTTTTTTGTATTTTTTAGTAGAGACGGGGTTTCACCGTGTTCGCCAGGATGGTCTCGATCTCCTGACCTCGTGATCCGCCCGTCTCGGCCTCCCAAAGTGCTGGGATTACAGGCTTGAGCCACCGCGCCCGGCCTAAGAGGCCACTACTAATAAGACCAAACCTACAAGGCTACAGAAAGGCAAGCCTAGCTGAGAAAAGCACACAAAACAACTGTTTACCTGAATACATCTGTCCACCATGCTCTGAGTCAACCCTTCTGATTTCTTCTTTGCTTTGCTTATTCTAAGAAACAAAATGGATGACATGTTTACTTCTTAATTCCATGGCGTCCTATGAAAATAAGAAAGTATTTCTTTTCTGGGCTATTTTCTAGCCCCAGGAGGGCCATGTTAGCCTTAAGTAATGCAACCTCTCCAAACCTCTTCCTATGTCTGCAAAATGGGGAATCATAACATCTCATTCATGAAGTTGTGGGGATTAAACAAAATAACATATGTAAAGAAACCAAGCACAGTGCCCAGGACAGTCCGCTCCAGAATTCCTGTACCTACAGCTTAATAGGTCAACTCTATCCAGAACCCGGGAGGCAGAGGTTGCAGTGAGCTGAGATTGCACCACTGCACTCCAGCCTAGGCGACAGAGCCAGGCGCCACCTCAAAAAACAAAAAACAAACAAACAAAAAAGCTCAAGGTCGTGAAAGACAAAGATGGAGGAACTCTACCAAATTAAAGGAGACCGAGGAGACATGGCAACTAAATCCAAGTGTGATCCCGGGCTGGATGCTGGACCAGAAAAATGACATTAGGGAAACAACTGATGAAATGTGAGTCTGTAGATTATAGTGTCATGTCGATGTTAATTTCTTGATTTGGGCTATGTAAGATGTTTAACATTTAGAAATCAGGTGAAGGGTATATGGGAATTTTTTTGTACTAGTGTTATAACTTTTTATAAATCTGAAATTTCAAATATTAAAAAAGATTTTTTTAATGCTGTCTTTTTTTTTTTTTTTTTTTTGAGACAGAGTCTTGCACTGTTGCCCAGGCTGGCTGGAGCGCAGTGGTGTAATCTTGGCTCACTGCAAGCTCCTCCTCCCAGGTTCACGCCATTCTCCTGCCTCAGCCTCCCGAGAAGCTGGGACTACAGGCGCCCACCACCATGCCAGGCTAATTTTTTGTATTTTTAGTAGAGACAGGGTTTCACCGTGTTAGCCAGGATGGTCGCGATCTCCTTTCCGCCCACCTTGGCCTCCCAAAGTGCTGGGGTTACAGGCAGGAGCCACCACGCCTGGCTAATGCTGTCTTTTAACTGAACCAGACTGGTCTGTAGTTACACTGCCAGCTTAGAGGCGTATCTCTAACACTGTAACACAGCTCTCTTGCAGCTCTAGGAGAATCTACCCACCTGAGATTGTCATCAGCTCCCCCAACCACCACCAAGCTGTTCTCAGCTCGAATCTTCTCCCGGAAGTCCTCCATGGCTTCAGGGTGACATTGAAGGGAATTTTGACCAATGACAAAGAGGACCGGAGTCTTCATATCCAAGAGGGGATCATCTACATCCTAAAACAGGTATAGGTTTTAGAATCGGCTTCTTCATATTCACAAAGCACCGACCCGGAAACTCCACTAAGGAGGATCAGCTGTGCAACTGCAGTCGGCCTCAGCATCAGCTTGGACAAGGTACACATACTCACACTCCCGCTGCCAATGACCCAGCACTCAGCTTTATCACACTCTTACCCCTCTGGGGCCATCCACGGTAAGCAGAGGAAACCCAAGGCAGACAACTGCGGTGACATACTCCATCACTGACACCTGTAAATAACGGAACAGTTTGTCTAAAGGTCAATTGAGTTCATGGCACCTCAGCCGACCCAGAATCCAGGAGTGGTCCAGACCCACCAGAGTCTCACCTCTTCCTCCCCTGTCCTAATATCCGGGTGCATCTTCTGCCACAACGGCAGCAGTAAGAGCACAAGACACAAGGTATGTCATTCCATAAGCAGCCACTACCTAGAGAACTGGGGCCCCAAGAGGACCCCAGCAGGTGGCTGAACCATAGAATAGAAGGTTCAATATTCCTACCCTGTCAACTCCCTCAACTAGAGCCCTCCTGCTCCATTTTTCTCCACAAATAGTAAATATAGTCAATAGAACACAATGTTGCCACTCACCCTTAAGTGAAAAAAAATTCTCTCTATTGAACTTAATGGACAGTTACCAGACAGCCTAGATTTCTTGGAGCAACTGCTAAGGCCCACCACCCTGGGAGCAGGACTATGGGGACCTTCCTCCTCTCATAGCTATCACTTGACTGGACTGCATGAAGCAAAATTAAGGCTTTGGACACCTGAGGGACACTTACACAAACTGACAGACATACAAATGTATGTAAAATATGAAAAGATTCCTTGATGTCTTGGAAAGGGACTGAAATGAACACAGCATCAAATTCCAGAGCTACTAATATTTGCCAGCTACAATTATTGTTGTTTTTTAGGTGGGAGAACAGTATGGTACTTATGTTTAGAGAAAAAAAGGGATCCTTTTATTTTTTCCACAGATATATGCCAGTGTGTGTGTGTGCGTGTGTAAATGCTATGATATTTGGGATTTTTCTTCAAAACAATCTGGGGGAGAAAGAAAGTAAGTAGGGTGAGATAAAACAAGCCCAGCCAAGAGCTGATCACTGGTAAACCTGGGTGAGGATCCTGGGGGTTTATTATACTATACCTGCTTTTGTTTCTGCTTAAAGTTTTCCTAAATAAATTAAAAATTGTTTTAATAAAATGTGTCCTCTACAGTTTAAAATGCAATTACATAGGTAAAGTATCTAGCACAGAGCCTGAAACATAGTAAAGGACTCAATGGTAGCTATCATTAGTGGTATTCCATCCCAGAACAACCTCCAAATAAGATAGAAATTACTTACATGACAGGCCACCAAAGCTCCTGTGTTCCAGCCAATCAAGATAATGGGTTTGTGTGGGAAATGGCTGTGAATCTTCATGGGCAGAGAAAGAAGACAGTAAGACAGGAGGCCAAAGATGGGTGCAGAACAACCCCAGAATGCTGGGTATGCCACAGTGCACTGAAAGAGGGGCGTTCTCACCTCCAGCACTTTGCTTCTCACTGCCCCAATCATATGCTCAAGACACTGTAGAACTCCTACCCCACTGCCATTGTTCAGCAGATGGGTGGCTACAGGGATGACCTGAAGGAAAGAAGTAGCCCCAACACCAGCAGAGGTAAGTTTCAAATCTTTCAATTCTGTTTGACCTACCCCAAACCCTTTCAACCTTGGAATTCCACATGAAAGAAGGGTTAGAGGAGGCTCCACATTCAAGTTATCCATTTTGACCTCCCTCCCACATATTCTTCTCCTCAATTCTCCAAGACTATATTCCCTGCCAGGAGGGAGTTCCTCCTGCCCCCACACATACCTTGCCTAAGCAGGAGAGCTGAGACTGCCAGAAGCGGTGGCGGCGTGAAGTGGGAAACACAGAGCTGGAGGGACCAGAGGAGGCGATGAGAATCAGTGGAGAGCCAGGGAGTTTGCTCTAAAGAGGAAGGATCCCACCCAAAAACCAGTGAGTGAGAAGTTTTCTTCCACGAAATTCCAAGTATCCCAATACCTTTCTCATCCCAACCAATGCTCCTTTGCTTGTGAAATATGTTAAGCACTATACAAAATAAATTACTAGTAATAGTTAAAGAAGCCGGTCAGTCGCACCGGCTCACACCTGCAATCCCAGCACTCTGGGAGGCCGAGGCAGGCGGATCACCTGAGGTTAGGAGTTTGAGACCAGCCTGGCCAACGTGGTGAAATCCTTTCATTACTGAAAACACAAAAATTAGCCAGGCATGGTGGTGTATGCCTGTAATCTCAGCTACTCAGGAAGCTGATGCAGGAGAATTGCCTGAACCTGGGAGGCAGAGGTTGCAATAAGCCAAGATCATGCCACTGCACTCTAGCCTGGGCAACAGAGCACGATTCTGTCGCAAAAAATAATAACAACAAAAAATAGTTAAAGAAGCCATTTATCCTCCTGCCAAGGTTCTAAGGCTTGAGTCTAAAATTTGTATGTGCCATTGTTAAGTCCTGAGCCATCCAACTTACTGGTTTGTTATGAGAAAGCACGCCCACAGCAGGGTCCCAGGGCCTCTTCAGTAGGAGAGACAAGGCCTCAGCTCCTGCAGCCCCAGTCTTCGTGTTGGATGACACAAGCATCCGGTCAATCAAGGTTGGGATCTACAAAGAAGGAAGAGCAAAGCTGATTCCAGTGTAAAGCAGGAGACCTGCCACCATCAGCAATCAAGCAGAAGAGCAGGGCCCCACTAGAAGCCAGACAGACTTCAACGAAGCCTCTAAAAACCTCCTCAGGAGCAGCAGTATATATAAATAAACGGGCGAAAAGTATGCTCCCACCATGGAAAGTGAATGGGTACAATCCTTTGGAAAGCAGTCTGGATATGTGGCAAGGGACTTAAATGTACTCCCATCCCTTTTCCAAATGTTTCTACTTCTGAGAACCTTTCCAAAGAAAACATATCAGAAACAAAAACACACACAAAAGGATAAGGAGAGTTATGCACAGAGATAAATCAACTATGAACAATAATAAAGTAAAAACAATTTAATATATGTATGTATACGTAAGGGAGTGGTTTAGTCAACTATCTACCTAATTGGATATTAACAATTATTTTCAAATATTTACAAGAATTTATTTATTTATTTATTGAGACAAAGTCTCGCTCTGTCACCCAGGCTAGAGTGCAGTGGCCTGATCTTGGCTCACTGCCACCTCTGCCTCCTGGGTTTAAGCGATTTCTTGTTTCTCAGCCTCCCAAGTAGCTGAGATTACAGGCGTGCACCACCATACCCAGTTAATTTTTTGTATTTCTAGTAGAGATGGAGTTTCACCTTATTGGTCAGGCTGGTCTTGAACTCCTGACCTCAAATGATCCACCCGCCTCAGCCTCCTAAAGTGCTAGAATTACAGGCGTCAGTCAGCCACTGAGCCCAGCTTTCAAATATTTACAAGAATACATAATAACATATAGCAATAATTTTGCCAAAATGTTACAGGTAAAATAGAAAATATAAAAATGATCTCTACTCAAAGCTGGGCTCAGTGGCTCATGCCTGTAATCCCAGCACTTTTAGGAACCAAGGTGGGCAGATCACTTGAGGTCAGGAGTTCGAGATAAGCCTGGCCAACATTGTGAAACCCTGTCTCCACTAAAAATACAAAAATTAGCCAGGCGTGGTGGCACACCAGTAATCCCAGCTACTCGGGAAGCTGAGGTACGAGAATCACTTGAACCCAGGAGGTGGAGGTTGTGGTGAGCTGAGGTCATGACACTGCATTCCGGCCTGGGCTGCAGAGTGAGACACTATCTCAAAAAAAAAAAAAAAGAAAAAAGAAAAAAATTATCTCTACTCAGAAAAAAGACTATAAGAAAATATGCTGCACACCTGTAGTACCAGCTGCTCAGGAGGCTGAGACAGAAGAATCACTTAAACCCAGGAGGCAGAGGTTGCAGTGAGCCAAGAGCGCGCCACTGCACTCCAGCCCGGGCAACAGAGGGAGACTGTCTCAAAAAAAAAAAAAAAGAAGCCAAAATGTTAATAATGATCTCTATAGAGTTTATGGGTGACTTTTTCCTTTACAGATTTCTATGTTCCCTAAATTTCCTCAATGAGTGTCAGTTGATTTTATAATTTTGTTTAATCTCCATTTTCTTCTAGAGTACTGCTTTCAAGCTGTGGTGTACTAAATAAACCTGTTATTATGTACAAAAATATATATCCTGCTATACTATGTACAGTGTACTTTATCTCATGTCTGTTTTTTACCATCTACCAGAAATGTAACATTACAGATGTGCAAATATAAGTTTCAGACATGTTGATGCTTACACTGAGAATATCTGCGAATTCCATGCTACCCACAAAAGGTCAAAATGACCTAGGGGAAAGGAAAAATGTTTAAATATTAGAGGCAGTTTTCAGAAAAACAAAAAGGTTTTGAAAAATTGGAGAATAAAAAGTACTACGGTTTTGATGCAAGTTGTAAAACTCCAAAAATAGCAGAAGATAAGTTGCTCTTAATTTAAAAACAGAGAAACTAAATGGATTTCTATATGAGAAATTAGAGAATTATAACCATTAGACTTTCTCAGTTTAACTCAGGAAACAAATATTCGTGCAACTGCTTTTACAAGGCACGAGGCTAGTACTACAGAGGAATTTATTCTACAAGAGGTAATGAAGACAAACACCCAAATAACGGTGGGGGATGGGAACAGGGAAAGACCGATAACTGCCATGAAAGAAACAGAAGCCCAAACTGCTATGATTCAAACCACCCAACAGAGAAGGAGAAGTTGAGGCAATTTTCATCTAAGATGCAGCATGTGAAATGAGACAGGCTCTTTGGAACAGGCAGGATTCCAACACAAGATGAGAGAAAAGCCTTCCAATCAGAGACACCAGCAAGAGGCAAGAACATGCAGAGCTTATTCCAGGCACATATGCACTAAAGTCAAGGATTCAAGCAAGGAAGGAGGAGGATGTAAAAAGCCAGTAGGAAGGATAAGACCAAACCGCAAAGGATCTTCCCGTTCTTTGTAACTCACTCTAGAACTGTGAGCCACTCAACACTTTGAGGCAAAGGATCTGACCCTGGGTTAAGCTTTTGTCTAGCAGTACTGTATAGCTATGAAACCAAAGAGGCTTGAAACTTGCTTTCTGTCAACAAGGGATAATCAATAACTGAATTTTCCACTTGGAGCTGGGAAGACCAAGCTTCCCTGGTCTTTCCAGCATTGCATTCACTCTCAACAGCTGACTAAAAGGCTAAGGTCTGTGCCTTCTCTTTATCATAACGGATCTAATGGTGAAAGTAGCTGGGTGAAGAGCATGATTCCATCCACCCGCGCTTTCACATCCAGCAGGCACTTTACAAGTAAAACAATCTTATAATCATTTATATCCTTTGGGAAACAACCAAAGTATTTATTGTGAATCTAAATATAGTCATGGGAAAATAAGAGTCCGATGGCAGAGGAACCACTGTGGAGAGCACAGCCCAGAGAGGATGTTGCCTCAAGTCTGAGGCCCTTGCTCACTGGTGTACCAGCGAGCCTTCCACCATTCCAGCCAACCCACACCATGGCCCAGCAGCATGGGAGGAAAGCACCCAACTATGCATGATGTGGAGTCCCCCCAGTGGTCTGCCAAGGTCATAGTAACTGACATTCACACAGGATATGTCCAGTCAGTAACTTAAATAGGGCAGCAGTATAAATTCCTCCTTAAAGGGAAATTATGCTAGCCATGGTGAGTGAGGCAGGGTCACCAGAGAACTGAGACCCTGGGCACTACCAACACTCATCTCCTACAGTGTATTCACCAATGTTACACTTTTACCATAGGTAGAATGCTGAGGAGAACATATGTGAAGAGGCCTACAATACTTCTGGGCCACCACTGTCTGGGCCCCATACTCTACCTGCCCACCACTCACCTCCCGGGTCCAGGGTTTCTACTATAGGGGAGCAGTACGGGGGAAAGTCTGGGACTCCCTTTTCATTTGTCTCTTTCTTCACTAGAAAATATACTCCACGGTCAGGTGCAGTGGCTCACGCCTGTAATCCCAGCACTTTGGGAGGTCAAGATGGGCGGATCACGAGGTCAGGAGATCGAGACCATCCTGGCTAACCTGGTGAATCCCTGTCTCTACTAAAAAATACAAAAAACTAGCCGGGCGAGGTGGCGGGCGCCTGTAGTCCCAGCTACTCGGGAGGCTGAGGCAGGAGAATGGCGTAAACCCGGGAGGCGGAGCTTGCAGTGAGCTGAGATCCGGCCACTGCACTCCAGCCTGGGCGACAGAGCGAGACTCTGTCTCAAAAAAAAAAAAAAGAAAATACACTCCACCAGAGAAGGGACCAGTTTTGTTTTGCTCATCCCAGTACCTGACACACATAGGGCTCAAAATAAGTAACTAATGTCAAATTTCCTACCATGAATATTATTAATGTATCCAGTCCTGAGTTTTATTTCAGCACTAAACCAGTCTTCTAACAAACTTGGCACCCTTTAACTTAAAAACAGATAAGAAACAATGAGTCTGCAAGTTTTGGGGATGGCTGAGGGAACATGTTGGTCAAGCAACTTACAGCAGCAAGATGAGCCAGCTTCCTGCGAAGCATAAAGTAAAACTATTAAAAAAAAAAAAAAGTCAAAAACTGAATCAGGCTCATGCCTGTATCCCAGCAATTTGGGAGAACAAGGTGGGAGGATTGCTTGAGGCCAGGAATTCAAGACGCGCCTATAGCAAAACCATCTCTATAAAAAATTAAAAATTTAGCTGGGTGTGGCAGGGTGTGGCAGCTCACACCTGTAATCCCAGCACTTTGGGAGGCTGAGGTGGGCAGATCACGAGGTCAGGAGATCGAGAGACGATGAAATCCTTGTCTCTACTAAAAATACAAAAAAATTGGCCGGGCAGGGTGACACACGCCTGTAGTCCCAGCTACTCAGGAGGCTGAGGCAGAATTGCTTGAACCCAGGAGGCGGAAGTTGCAGTGAGCCATCATGCCACTGCATTCCAGCCTGGGCAACAGAGCGAGACTCTGTCTCAAAAAACAAGAAAATTTTAGCTGGGTGTTGTGGTGGCACACACCTCTAGTCCCAGCTACTTGAGAGACTGAGGCAGGCGGATTGCTTGAGCCCAGGAGTTCGAAGTTATAGCGAGCTATGACAGTGCCACTGCACTCCAGCCTGAGTGAGACAGGAAGACCCTGTCTCCAAAGAAAAAAAAAGGCCTCAGACGACTTTGATTGAATCAGTTCTTTCTCTTCTCTATTTTTCTTAGAGACAGGGTCTCCCTCTGTCACCCAGGCTGGAGTGCAGTGATGGGATCAAACTCACTACAGCCTCCTCCCACCAGCCTCCTAAGTAGCTGGGACTACAGGCACGTGCCACCATGCCTGGCTAATTTTTTTATTTTTAGTAGAGACAAGGTCTTGCTATGCTGCTCAGGCTGGTCTCAAACTCCTGAGCTAAAGCGATCCTCCTGCCTCAGCCTCCTGAAGTGCTAGGATAACAGGCATGAGCTACTACACCCATTGGAGAAAAACACCCCAACTATTTCAAGAACCTATGAGGGTACTACTTAAATAACTGTTAACAGTTACTGTGGCTCACTGCTTACTATGTGCCCAATTTTGTGTTAAGCACGCTACCTGAATTAACTAATTTAATTTTCACAAAACTCCTAGATAGGTATTATTATCAGCCACATTTTAGAAATGAGACACTAGTCCAAGCTTACATAGCTAATCAGTGACAACACTGAGATCAGCCAGGCAATCTGCCTCCAGCATCCACATTCTACCACATTGAGGACAGCCTGATGCAATCGCTGGAATCACCAAGAAAAACAGTTTAACTCTGTGCAATACTAAGTAAGAAAGCAGGGAACTATAATGATATGTTTGCACTGAATTATAAAAATGTTGCTACTAAAGGCTCATGCCCTGGGGAGCAGAGTTGAAGGCATCACGGCACACTCCCGCTCTGCAATCTCCCAGTGCTCTGAGCACCAAGGGTCTGCTTCTGGCACCTTTCTCAACAAACTCTTCCCTGGTAAACCCTTCATCAACTTCATGATAATTCAATTCAGCCATGACTTCAACCACAGGCTGCAAGGCTAGAAAGGCTAAACATATACTCTGGTTTTCAGGCCCCGTACCTCATCCTGGAGCTAGGAGGGCTGAAAACGTTTACACCAGACACAAATGTGAAATGATACCTTGTCTCCCAATTTTAATACCAAACCCATTAGTTTTGGCCATGCACCCCAGACCGACCAGATAATTACCTTGCCCAACCCCACATCCTGAACCCACAGGAGAGGCTGGCTATCCCTAGGACAGGGCAGACACCAATCACAGCCTTACCTTCCCCTTCAGCGTCTGCAAAGCATCCAGGTAGGCTGCCAGCATGGGCAGACTCAAGGTCTCCACGAGGGTGGTGTGCAGCCACTGGATCAGCTTGGTGTCCCAGCTCACACTTGCCAGAGCCTGCCGCACTCTCCTTGCACACTTGTCCACAGCAACACGGCGCAGCACTGGCTCATTACAAGCCTGAAGGATGTAAGTGGAAGTGATAAAACATGAGGACTACCTGGTTAACAAGTCGGGGGACAAGTCAGTCAGCCAGTGAGGCCTGAACTACGAAGAGCCCACTGTGGGCGGATTTCTGGTGTCTTACCCCTTCGTTGGCCAAGCGGGCAAGCCGGTCAGACTGCAGGGCTTTGAGGATCTTGTTGAATAGCTTGTTCTGGGCCATTGTCCAGCCAGTCCTATAAGGGAAACTCTGAGGAATTATAGTCAAACCCTGGGGACGCTCCCCATGTATGTATAAAGAATATTATGCTATAGTTTTATGTCTCCACCATGGAACAGTAAAACGAAGTAGCTTAGTCTAAGACCATTGAGCTAAAACACAAGACCTAGATTCTGGTCCCAATCCTACCAAATGAAATTGTCACAGCACACATTTGTATTAATAACACACATACATTTCCACACACACACAGTAATATACACAGTACAAGTCAAGACTAGTCATGAATAAAGTCTTTCAGGCTAGCAAAGCTAATTATTTGCTTAGTAGCTAAAATAATCCCAATCGTAAATAAAAGCACAGCACCATTGAACAGACATATTTGAATTTCATAAGTTATATATTTCACACAAAAAGGCAGACAGGTTCAGCAAGCATTTTAATGTACTAAAATCTCAGACTAAGGTAACAATTCTTTTTAAACTAGACTTAAGAACAAAAATATAGCGGAAATATAACCAATAAAGAGGCTATTCTTCCACTCTTCAATAATCTACCCCACACTAATCTCCCTTTTCCATATATATTTTTTCTATATGTCACACAATTAGCAAATTTATTTTCGAGAGGCCTGTTCCATATAGGCTAATATGTTATCATCCCAGTATACGGCACTGGCATTCACACATCTACCTTATTGCTTATTGCTTACCTATTACTTACTGAGGCTTTGTGAGTCGCAGACATCTATCCTACTGTTCTCATCTCTACTTCATCACACCCAGTATAGTGATATGGAGCTTATTATTGTCCCCCTTGACCCCACTTCCAGCAATCCTAATTACTCAGATGCTCTAACTCTGGCTAGTGACCTTCCTAAAGATACCAAAAGAAAGGCAGTTGAAGATGCTCTATAATATTTACCTATTCTCCCTGCCTTTAAAAAAAAGCTGATGATGGCCAGGCGCAGTGACTCATACCTATAATCCCAGCACTTTGGGAGGCCAAGTGGGGTGGATCGCTTGAGTTCAGGAGTTCAAGACCAATCTGTGCAAATGCCAAAACTCCATCTCTACAAAAAATACAAAAATTAGCTGGGCATGCGTAGTGCATGCCTGTAGCCCCAGCTACTCGGGAGCATGAGGTGGGAGGATCACTTGACCCCAGGAGGTTGAGGCTGCAGTGAGCCGTGATCATGCCATTGCACTCAAAGCTTCAGTGACAGTGAGGCCTTGTCTCAAAAAAAAAAAAAAAACTTACATGAGTGCTGCACCCAAATGAGACCCTGGAATGGGATCAAGGTAGCATTTCAAATCAGTCTGGATAAAGTCCCTAAATGTAGGGCTGAGACAACCACTGGCCAACTGGAAAAAGAAAATCTGATCCCTACATATCATTCTACATCAAAATAAATTTCAGATGGAAGAAAATGAAGACATAAAAGGAAGAAAGAGAAATGTAACTACATAAAAATTTCAAACTTTGGCCAGGCGTCTGGAATCCCAGCACTTTGGGAAGCCAAGGTGGGTGGATCACGAGATCAGGAGTTCAAGACCAGCCTGGCCAATACGGTGAAACCCCGTATCTACTAAAAATACAAAAATTAGCTGGGCGTGGTTGCGTGCGCCTGTAGTCCCAGCTACTCGGCAGGCTGAGGCAGAAGAAGTGCTTGAATCCGGGAGGCAGAGGTTGCAGTGAGCCGAGATTGCGCCACTGCACTCCAGCCTGGGTGACAGAGTGAGACTCCGTCTTGGAAAAAAAAAAAACATATTCAAACTTTAAGCTGGGCATGGTAGCATGTGCCTGTAGTTCCACATACTTGGGAGGCTGAGGCAGGAGGAGCCCAGAAGTTCAAGTCTGGCCTGGGCAACATGTCTCTTAAAAAAAAAATTTAAAAAATCAAAAAAGTATAAACAAGATCAAAACACAACGAGAAAATGACTGCCATTTCATTAAAATAGAAAGAGGCTCTAGAAAATAAGAAAAAGATGAAATACTCAAGGGCAAAGAACACAAAAGAAGGTAGGTCACAAAAGAAGTCAAGTCAACTCTACTTCAAAATTAAACAGGCTGGGCGTGGTGGCTCATGCCTGTAATCCCCGCACTTCAGGAGGCCAAGGCGGGCGGATCAAAAGGTCAGGAGTTCAGGACCAGCCTGGCCAACATAGTGAAACCCTGTCTCTACTAAAAATACAAAACTTAGCCGGGTGTGGTGGCGTGCGCCTGCGGTCCCAGCTACTTGGGAGGCTGAGGCAGGAGAATCATCTGAACCTGGGAGGCGGAGGTTGCAGTGAGCTGAGACAGTGCCGTTGCACCCCAGCCTGGGCGAGAGAGAGAGACTCCATCTCAAAAAAAAAAAAAAAAAAAAAAATTAAATGCAGCCAGGCAAGGTCTGAGGCAGGAGGATAGCTTGGACTCAGGAGTTGGAGACCAGCTTGGGCAACAAAGTGAGACCTTGTGGCAGGTGCCCAAAGTTCCAGCTATTCAGGAGGCTAAAGCTGGAGGATGGCTTGAGTCTAGGATATCAAGGCTGTAGTAATGTATGATCATGCCACAGCGCGACAGAGCAAGACCTTGTCTTAAAAAAAAAAAAAAAAAAAAAAAAAAGAACCAACAAGTGCAAATTAATAAAGTATTATTTTTTCACCTATCAAACTGGTAAAAATTAAGTTTAATAATTCTCTGTTGTTGAGAGGGTACAAAAGAACTCTGTATTCTGTTGATGGAAATATAAATTAGTACAGCCTTCTGGAAAAGCCAATTTGGAAGAATTAATTGAAAAAACTAAGTCAGATCATGTCACTCCTTTGCTCAAAGTCCTTCAGTGGTCCCAGTTCAATCAGTTTTTAAAAGCCAAAGTCCTTGCAATGGGCTGCATGGACTCCATGTCTTTCAGATCTTACCATCCATGACTGATCCTCACTTACTTCACTCACACTGCCTTTCCTCACAGCCCCCTCCACTCCCCTGCCCTCACACACACAACAGGCACACTCCTGCATCACAGACCAGGGCTCTGCCCTTCATTACGCCAACCTGAAACAATGGCTCCCTCTCTCATCTCCTTCAGGTTGTTGCTCAAATGTCACCTGCTGAGGCTTGCTCTGACCTATCTCTATTTAACACTGTAACCCTCCAGTGTTACCCTGGGATTCACTAACCTGCTTTCCAGAGGTATCACTACCTCATAGTCTATCCATGCTATTTATTTGTTTAGTTTGTTTCTCTCTGCCAAGGTGTAAAAGGCCAAGATGGCCAGGACTTTTGTTGGTTTTGTTTAAGTGCTATATCCACAGCACATAAAACAGAGTCACACACATACTGGGGAGTTAAACATCTGCTGAATAAATAAATGGATGGATTGTGGGCACATTGCATTCTAAGTTCTGTAAACAGCCAGGTCCCTATCCAAAACCTCAGACTCTATACCATGTTAATACTGAGGAGCAAAGAGGAACACAGGCACATGATCTATGTCCTTCACCAAGACAGTCAGACTGCAGGAACAACATCAACAATCTCAGTTTCTCTGGCTTCATAAGAGACCAGCATCCTTTCCATCATATCCCACCCCACAAGATACTCTCATTTCTACAGGTCATTGTTCTAGGAACACCAACAATATGGCCCAGTGAGTATGCAGATGGAGGACAATTACCCTTTGTTATTCACTTTGTACAACTACCTAAAAGTTCCTGGATAGAGCAAATACCCTCTAGAAAGGAGGAAAACAATAGTCAAACTCCTTTTCCTTCTGTAAAATAAAATCTCCACCTACCACACCTCCAGTTTTACAACTTAACCACATTACAGGATCCAGGAGAACCCTACCTAGGGACAAGGGTTCTATCCCACTCTCTAATAAAGAGCTATGTGCTCTGAGTCTTCTTGTCCATAAAATACATACAGCTAGATTACCTCTAAGTTCCTTCTAACAATAAAACAATTCAGGTTAACTACGATTACTGATAGCAGCAAAAGTTGAGAGCAGTGGAAATCCAATATTAGAGAAACAAAATGGGATGACTATCTTCTTCAGAAGCACCCTCTACCTTCAGAAGCTTTCCTTGCTAGAGCTAAATCCTCTCTTAACTGCCAAAACCTCCCATCCTTTTGTAACCCCCTTTTGGAGGTACTAGAATCAGTCTGAGGTTTCTTGGAATTGTCCTTTTTCTTATTCTTCCCTAGTTATCTTGGCTTAATCTCTGCTACTTCATCAGGATCCAGTTTTTGTGGTTTGATATTCAGAGATTCTGGACTTCAAAGGTGAGGGGATGAAAGTTTCAACTCAATGTTGGGACTCAGGATGCCTTGGAACTGGGAAGGTTTATTGAGACCAGAAGCTCCAGCCCCACTGGTTCATTATCTTGTTTTCTGTCACATTATTTAAATGCACAGCAGACTCACAAGAGTAGCAGCTCTCTTATGTACAGTGAGTCTCAGATGGGCTTGAGAATTTGATGGTGGCAGGAGGATAGGAGGAGACAGAGCAGACGCTTACAAGTCATTTGAAAAAGCTCTCTACAAACATGGATATATCTCCATGTTAATACACTTCTTTGTTTTTAAAAGCTAGGTAAGTTGTACCTTATTTGTGGACATTTAGGTTGTGCATTTTTTATTGCAATTTATAAGCCACTGCAGTGACCACCCCTCTCTTCCTCAAATATATACATACACAACTATCTATATTTTATTATTAATTCTTGTTTTTGTTTAGACAAGAGTCTTGCTCTGTTGCCCAGGCTGGAGCGCAATGGTGCAATCTTGGCTCACTGTAACCTCTGCCTCCCAGGTTCAAGTGATTCTCCTGCCTCAGCCTCCAGAGTAGCTAGGACTACAGGGGCACGCCGCCACGCCCAGCTAATTTTTATATTTTTAGTAGAGGCGAGGTTTCACCATGTTGGCCAGGCTGGTCTCGAACTCCTGACCTCAAGTGATCCACCCATGTCAGCCTCCCAAAGTGCTGGGATTACAGGTGTGAGTCACCACGCCCAGCCCTATCTATCTCTATTTTATACACTCACACAAGTATCTCTGTAGGATAAATTTCTTCAAATGGAAATGACCAAAGGCTATCCGTGTTAAAATCTCTGGATAAGGCCGGGCATGGTGGCTCATGCCTGTAATCCCAGCACTTTGGGAGACTGAGGAGGGCGGATCACCTGAGGTCAGAAAGGAGGTGGAGACCAGCGTGGCCAACATGGTAAAACCCCATCTCTACTAAAAACAGAAAAACTAGCTGGGCATGGTGGTACGAGCCTGTAATCCCAGCTACTCGGGAGACTGAGACAGCAGAATCGCTTGAACACAGGAGGCGGAGGTTGCAGTTAGCTGGGATCACCCCGCTATACTCCAGCCTGGATGACAGAATGAGACTCCGTCTCAAAAACAAACAAACAAACCAAAAATCTCTGGATTTCCAGTTCTTTGAAAATAATAGGTATAAAGGACCTGTAGCATCTTGAAAGTAGTATTATATTGCAGCCTTACCTCCAGCAATCATGCTAATTTACAATCAACCAGGTTAAGCAATGAATATAGTTTTTTCACGTTCAACAATCTCTGGAGCTTTCTCAAAGCCTATTGATCACACTGCAAACTTTAATTCCAACAACAGAGAATGAGGTATAATTTATTTATGAAACATCAACAGCATTTCCAAAATTATCCTGTTTTTATTATATAATGATGTTTTCCCGATTTGTTTTTCTTACTCTGTATTAATTCTGCAACCCAAAATTATGGGAGTAAGGAAAATGATGTGAATGCAAGGTGCAGAGGGTTAGAAAGCTATTTAGAAATTATCATCATACACCAATGACAGCTGAAATTAAATTTTAAAACCACAATGTTGAGAGTCCAAAATCCCAGAAAAAGTTCTTAGGATTGCTGCTGGATATACAACAGAGTGACTTCAAGAATTGAAACCTGATCTCTATATTTTGTCAGCTTCGTGGGAGGCTGGAAAATTAAGTGGGCAGAAAAAAAATGATCTAAACCAAGATTAAGATAAAGAGCATGCAAGAGATATAATTAGGGAAAATTTTAAAAACAGGAGACAGAATTTTAAATACAAGCCTAAACAGTCAAATAGCTGATGGGAACTGTGGTGAGTCAACTGGCACACCCCACCCCCTGCCCTACCCGCCTATTCAATTTTCATGAGGGCAAAAATGCCTTTTCTTCCTTTCCTAGATGAGATCAGAGAATCTTTTGTTCTCTCTGATCTGACTGAACCTGAATGATATGCTGACCTCTGGCTCATTCTATTCAAAGCAGCTAAAATATAACATTAGTCCTGAAAATATCTGATATTTTCAAATTTTGGATACTGTTTCAAAGGAGACTAATTAATTCAACATTAAAATATCTAAAGGACTTTTTTTTTTAACCAGAAGTCAAACAAGGAGACACAAAGGACATCAGATAAACTCAACAGTCATACTTTCCTTTTTCAGATTATAAAATTCTTTTGTCGGCCGGGCGCGGTGGCTCAAGCCTGTAATCCCAGCACTTTGGGAGGCCGAGACGGGTGGATCACGAGGTCAGGAGATCGAGACCATCCTGGTGAACACGGTGAAACCCCGTCTCTACTAAAAAATACAAAAAACTAGCCGGGCGAGGTGGCGGGCGCCTGTGGTCCCAGCTACTCGGGAGGCTGAGGCAGGAGAATGGCGTAAGCCCGGGAGGCGGAGCTTGCAGTGAGCCGAGATCGCGCCACTGCACTCCAGCCTGGGCGACAGAGCGAGACTCCGTCTCAAAAAAAAAAAAAAAAAAAAAAAATTCTTTTGTCTAAACACTAGGAGAAGGGAAGGAATGAAGGAAGGGGAAAGAAAGAGGGTGGGGGAGGGGAAGGAGGGAGGATAACTCAAAGACCTTGGACTTAAAATTTCAAACATCCAACCTAAGATTTATACAGATACATACAATATTGAATATATAATTAAAGAAAGTTCAGAAAAGGCAAATGGGGTGTTTTTGGCTGGAATTCAGAAGTTCTGATTTCTAAGATAAGAAAGTCTGCTTTTGGATACTACATTCTTTTGCTGAAATGTTGGAAATGTCCTAAAATCCATTTGAGCAATGCTGAGAAGTATCATGTGTTAGGAGAATTTTATTAAATATCTTTCAAAAGCTATGCAACTAATGAAACGGCATTTGACAAACATCTGGAGGAAACAAAAAAAAGCTGGCCCGACATCTTCAGGACTACATCACTATGCCAGCAAATAGAAATTATTTTCAAAGGTCCTCTAAGTCACATGTCATGGCACGCAGACACAAGAACATGACCCAGGCAGCTCATTTTTTCTATAAGAGGCTGGACAGAAATGTTCTAGGGTTTGCAGGCCATATGGTTTCTGCCACTATTCAACTTTGTGGTTTTAGCGCAAAAGTGGCCATGGATAATACCTAATGAATATGACTATATCCCAATAAAAGTTTGCGCACACTGAAATTTTAATTTCACGTGTCATGAAACAGTATTAAGTTTTTTTGCAACCATTTAAAAATGTAAAAACCATTCCACACAAAAACAACAAGCAATGGGTCAAATTTAAATCAGCCCACGGTCACAGACAACCCCTAATACAGACAATTAAATAAGGTAGCAATATTTAAACCATTTCACAAAATATCAATCATTAATAAAGAAAGCCAGAGTCGGGGGCAGGGAAGGGAGGAGCATGTTTCTTTTTTTTTTTTGAGATGGGAGTCTCGCTCTGTTGCCCAGGCTGGAGTGCAGTGGCATGATCTAGGCTCACTGCAACCTCTGCCTTCCAGGTTCAAGAGATTCTTCTGCCTCAGCCTCCCAAGTGGCTGAGATTACAGGCATTCGCCACCACGCCCAGCTAATTTTTATTATTTTTAGTAGAGACAGGGTTTCACTATGTTGGTCAGGCTGGTCTCAAACTCCTGACCTCAAATGATCCTCCCGCCTCAGCCTCCCAAAGTGCTGGGATTACAGGCGAGAGCTACTGTGCCTGGCCTATATACATAAAGTTATTTGAAGACAGTATCTACTGAAATCATTAAAGAGGGAGGAAAAAAGCTCTTAACAAGGAAATTAAGTTTCTGCCTCTACAGACAAAGAGCGATTAGTAAACTCTCCGGGAAAAAACTCCAGAGTTCCAGGGAGCCGACCTACACCGTTCATGGAGCTCTTGATGTGGGAAACTAATTTTACATGACTTTATACAAGAAGAAAGGAAGCAGCAATTTAACAATCAAGTCAGGGAAAGAATGGCAACACAATGATTATAATCAGAGCAGAAGGAACTGCAAGCTCCAAACAGGCTACAGACTCAGGGACAGGGTCATAAAACGGTGATCTCTGAAACTGAAGCTAATAAGTGATCATTAATAAAATCGGCTATATACAAAAGTTACAACCAAAAGAGACGGTTTGTAAGACTGCGGCCAATGAGAGAAGGCCTCCAAAATCTCATCAGACACTAAGAAAACAAATAATCTAGGATCAACTGAGCTTTAATGAATTACATCAATCTGTGGCAATGTCGTAACAGAAGGATGGTGGTCCACAAGGAAACTGGAGAAAGAAAAGCCAAAGATAAGAATCCGTCAGTGCTTCTCTAAAGGACAGGCAGGAGAAAGTGCACCCTGGCCTACTCTGTGGACCCACCTTGCCTAGAGGAAAGATGTGTACTTCCAGCTATTCTGCTGTGCCTCCTGTGTAGACTCTCCACTCATCTATTCACTTCTGAAATAAAATAGTTTTTCAGACTTTCCAGCTGAGAACAGACACTCTGGCCAGACCACCCCAGTGTCTCTTATGCTTTGCAGTTATATCTCTCCTTATAAATTAAGAAACTCGGCCAAGTGCAGTGGCTCACACCTATAATCCCAGCACTTTGGGAGGCCAAGGTGGGCAGATCACTTGAGCCAGGAGTTTGAGACCAGCCTAGGCAGCATGGCGAAACCCAATCTCTACAAAAACTACAAAAATTAGCCAGAAATGGTGACGTACTCCTGTAGTCCCAGCTACTTGGGAGGCTAAGGTTCCCACCTGGGAGAATCACCTGAGTCCTGGAGGTTGAGGCTTGCAGTGAGCTGAGATCGTGCCACTGCACTACAGTCTGGGTGACAGAGTGAGACCCTGCCTCAAAAAAAAAAAAAAAAAAAAAAAACTGGTATTTATAGTATTATTAAGTCTCTAATGACTTTGGTAAGTATGAATTGTCCACAAAAACCTCTTAATCATAACCATGGATGAACTGACGACAAAAAAAAAAAAAAAAAAAATCACGCAGTTCTCCTATGTACTTTGCAAAATTGCAAAGGAAAAGGTAGTGGAAAATACCACAAAGGGATACATAACCATATGAGGCCACCTTGTTCAGCCACCACTAACTGGTCTTAATCTCTTCTTACTGCCCTTAATTAAGGCAGATGGTATGGTGGTTGAGAACACTGGGTTCTGGAGTCAGACTGCTTGGTTTGAACAAACTCCTTCTCCATCACTTCCTAATTAAGGTTTCTTAAACACTCTGAGCTCAGTTTCTTCATCCTGTTAAGCAGAGATGAAGGGGGTTATACCTCCAAGAGTCACTGGGAGGACTAAGAGACAATGCATTTGAAGAGCCTGATACAATGTCTGGCACCTAGAAAGCACTCAACAAATGCTGGCTCCTTTTTGTTATTACCATCGTTGTTATTTCTATTTTTAACTGTAAAAACTGATAAATCCTTTTGCTGAATACACTGACTCTAGCAATATTCCAGTAGTTGATCTTCATTCATAGCAGTTTAGTTTTCTTCTTTATCTGACGCTCAAAAGAGTTTCTTTTTTTTTTTGAGACGGTGTTTCACTCTTGTTGCCCAGGCTGGAATGCAATGGCGTGATCTCAGCTCACCACAACCTCCGCCTCCCAGGTTCAAGCGATTCTCCTGCCTCAGCCTCCCAAGTAGCTAGAATTACAGGCATGATGCGCCACCACACCCGGCTACTTTTGTATTTTTAGCAGAGACAGAGTTCGTCCATGTTGGTCAGGCTGGTTTTGAACTCCCGACCTCAGGTGATCCACCCACCTCAGCTTCCCAAAGTGCTAGGATTACAGGTGTGAGAAAAGAGCTTCTTAAGGCACTAAATTAATTCCAATGCAAGACCCCAACCATGTTCTTCACAAGCTTTTTTCAACCAAGGTGCAGAACTGCTCCTCCCTCAACAGCTGCTGTTTTGATCACACAAGCACACCTGTTCAATCTCATTTCCAACTTCCAACCAGCTTCAGTAATCATGTCAATCACCTCAAACTTTCTACCCCTCTTTCTCTCTCTACATTAGAAAATAAGGGTTCTCTGAAATTGTGGAAAGTTACCACCTACCAACTCCTGATATAAGAAGTAACATTTCCTTATATATAGTAGATATATGGATACACAGACAAAAAGCCATCAACAAAATGTAAGTTGAAACCACAATGAGATGCCACTTTATACCCAGTAGAACGGTTATAATTTTTTTAAAAAAGAAGAAAATTAGTAAGTGTTGTCAAGGATGTGGAGAAACTAGAACCCTCATACACTGCTGGTAGGAATGTAAAATGGTACAGCCAATTTGGAAAACAGTCTGGCAATTCCTCAAAGGTTAAATACAGAGGTATCACATGACCCAACAAGTCCACTCCCAGGTATATAGCTAAGAGAATTAAAAACTTAGATCCACACAAAAACTTGCATGCAAATGTTCGTAACAGCATTATTCACAATTGCCAAAAAATGAAAATAACCTAAATATCCATCAACTGATTAATTAATAAATAACATGTGGGCTATCCATACAATGTAATATCATTTGGCAATAAAAACAATGAAGTGCTGATACACACAACCACATGGATGAACCTTGAAAATATTATGCGGGGTGAAAGAAGCCAGTAGGAAAAGACCACATATTGCATGATTCCGTTTACATGAAATGTTCAGAATAGGCAAATCTATAGAGACAAAGGTCAATTAGTGCTTCCTAGAGACCAGAGAAGCTAGGAGGAAATGGGGAGTGACTGTTTATGGGTATGAGGTTTCTTTCTGGGATGATGAAAATGTTTATCAAATTGATAGCGGTGATGAATATACAACTCTGACTATACTAAAAACCAATGACTGTACACATTAAATAGTTGAATTGTATGGCATATAAATATTCCCAAAAAGATATTATGTGATCAGGTAAATGTTTACCAAATGAACAGGGACAAATGACCAGGAGAGGAGTACTGAGTCCCCTGGGGCAGTAGAAAGCTTGGGAACAAAACTAGCCAATATACTCATGAAAACAGGCTTCAGTGTGCCCTCCATAGCCTGCAAATCTATTTTTAAAAGCCACTCAAACATCTGTTAGCTTTTCATGTGACTTCACAACTTTCATCATCCTAGTTATAAACCATTTAAACACAATACCTTACAAATGTACATTTCATTTTTTTGTAGTTTGGGTAACCCCTATATCATAACTTAAACAACAGAAGCTACTACAGAGCTAATCATATCTATCAAATTTAATTCACTTATTTATCCAACAAACATTATATACCTACTGTGTGCCAGACAACGTCCTAGTGTGAAGTATGCAAAGATGGCTGAGATGTAAGCCCTGCTCTCAAGAAGCTCACACACAGCATGGTGAACTGAGAGTTATAATGTGAGACTTTGGAGAACACTCTGACTTGTGTTGCTGCAAATGAAATAAGGTCCTAATAAGTGTTATTTCAATGAAGATGATACGAAATAATTACAGGGCAGTGACCATCCTCCTGATGAGCAGCCTACCTGTTGACATGTTCCTCCCAGTCCTCTGGTGGAGGAGGGGCATCTGCATCAGTCCTGGCAAAGATGACATGCCGTTCACACTCATTCATCACGCTGCGTGCCTTCTGATTGTCATAGAGTGGCATAGGCGTTGACATGACCGTCTCCACATCTATTGGGACATCTGATTCACTGTAAACAGGTGAGGAAATAGGACCGGGCCACACATACTTCATAGGTATTTAACAATCATCTGGTTGACAAAAAATGTATCTTTAATACAGTCAGCTTTAAATTATGTATAAGCACATTATATCCACAAGAAAATTTTGATCCAAAGTCATCTTTCCCACACTTGTCTAGATCTCTGCCTTCTCAGACACGATGGTATGTACTGGAAGAACACAAAGTCATTTTTTCAATGAGTCTATATAAAAAATGATAAACATCTTTTTTTTTTTTTAAAGATAAATATGGGCCAGGTGCAGTGGCTCACACCTGTAATATCACCACTTTGGGAAGCCGAGGCAGGTGGATCACTTGAACTCAGAAGTTCAAGACCAGCCTGGGCAACATGAGGAAACCCTGTCGCTACCAAAAATACAAAAATTAGCTGGGCATGTGGCACATGCCTGTGATCCCAGCACTAAGGAGGCTAAGGTGGGAGGACTGTTGGCACCTGGGAAGTCATGGCTGCAGTGAGCCATGATTGCATCACTGCACTCCAGCCTGGGTGACAGAGCAAGACCTGGTCTCAAAAATAAATAAATAAATAAATAAATAAATAATACGGCCAGGCACAGCAATTCACACCTGTAATCCCAAGCACTTTGGGAGGCTGAAGCAGGAGGATCACTTAAGCCCAGGAGTGAGCTGGTCTCAAAAAATAAATAAATAAATGACAAATATAGCTAGGCACAGTGATTCATACTTGTAATCCCAGCACTTTGGGAGGCTAAGGCAGGACTGCTTAAGCCCAAGAGTTCAAGACCAGTTTGGCAACATGGCAAAACCCCGTCTCTACAACAAACACAAAAATTAGACAGGCATGGTGGTGTGTGCCTGCAGTCCCAGCCACTCAGGAAGCTGAGGTGGGAGGATGGCTTGCTTGAGCCCAGGAGGTTGAGGCTACAGTCAGCTGTGATCATGTCACTGCACTCCAGTCTGGGTGACAGAGCAAGACACAGTCTCAAAAAAAAAAAAAAAAAAAAGGACAATATATTCCATAAGCAAGTTGATTTGACTCAAACTAATTTTTTTTTTTTTTTTGAGACGGAGTCTCGCTCTGTCACCCAGGCTAGAGTGCAGTGGCGCGATCTCGGCTCACTGCAAGCTCCGCCTCCTGGGTTCACGCCATTCTCCTGCCTCAGCCTACCAAGTAGCTGGGACTACAGGCACCCACCACCATGCCCGGCTAATTTTTTATATTTTTAATAGAGACGGGGTTTCACCGTGTTAGCCAGGATGGTCTCGATCTCCTGACCTTGTGATCTACCCATCTCAGCCTCCCAAAGTGCTGGGATTACAGGCGTGAGCCACCACGCCCGGCCTCAAACTAATATTTTTAAAAGATCACTTTCAATTTTTGTTTAGTAGGCTACAGCTCAGGAGTGGAATTTAGAAGACCAGCGAGGCAGCCACTGCAGTTGACTGAGATAGGCCAGAAATCATGATAGCTTGTTTAGGGACGAGAACAGTACAAATGGAGAGAAGTGGCTAACAAGTTGATTGCCTAGATACCGTCCAATACAGTAGTTACAAGCCACATACAACTACTTAAATTGAGGCAGACGGATCACGAGGTCAGATCGAGACCATCCTGGCTAACAGTGAAACTCCATCTCTACTGAAAATACAAAAAATTAGCCAGGCGTGGTGGCGGGCACCTGGAGTCCCAGCTACTCGGGACACTGAGGCAGGAGAATGGTGTGAACCCAGAAGGTGAGCTTGCAGTGAGACTGCGCCATTGCACTCCAGCCAGGGCAACAGAGTGAGACTCTGTCTCAAAAAAAAAAAAAAGAAATTATTGGGCACAAGGGCTCAGGCTTGTAATCCCAGCACTTTGGGAGGCCAAGGTGGTCAGAACGCTTGAGCCCACAAATTCAACAGTGTGGGCAACATAGTGCAAAAATACAGAAATTAGCTTGTGGTCCCAGCCACATGGGAGGCTGAGGTGGGAGGATCAACTGAGCCTGGGAGGCGGAGGTTGCAGTGAGCCAAGATCACACCACTGCACTCACTCCAGTCTGGGTGACAGAGACCTTGGCCCAAAAAAAAAAAAAAAAAAATTTAAATAGAATTAAATATTCAGGCTGGGCACAGAGGCTTGCGCCTGTAACCCCAACATTTTGGGAGGCCAAGGCGGGTGGATCACCTGAGGTCAGGAGTTCGAGACAAGCTTGGCCAACATGGTAGAACCCCATCTCTACTAAAAATACAAAAAATAGCTGGGTGTGGTGGCACGTGCCTGTAGTCCCAGCTACTTGGGAGGCTGAGGCAGGAGAATGGTGTGAACTCAGAAGGCAGAGGTTGCAGTGAGCCGAGATCGCACCACTGCACTCCAGCCTGGGCAACACAGTGAGACTCCGTCTCAAAAAAAAAAAAAAAAAAAAGGCCGGGCACGCTGGCTCACGCCTGTAATCCCAGCACTCTGGGAGGCAGAGGCGTGCGGATTGCCTGAGCTCAGGACTTTGCAACCAGCCTGGGCAACATGGTGAAACCCCATCTCTACTAAACAACAAAAAATTAGCTGGGCATGGCAGCAAGCACCTGTAGTCCCAGGTACTTGGGAGACTGTGGCAGGAGAATTGCTTGAACCCAGGGGGCGGAGGTTACAGTGAGCCAAGATCGCACCACTACACTGCAGGCTGGGTGACAGAGCAAAACTCCGTCTCAAAAATATGAAAAAATAAAAAATTCAGTTCCGCAGCGACATTAGCCACATTTCAAGTGTTCAATAGATACATGTGGTGGCAGTTACCATACTGGATATCCCAGGTATAGAAGATTCCTATTATTACAGAGAGTTCCGTTAAACAGTGCTGGTCTAGGGTTTTAAATTCATACAAACTTTCCCTTTCAATAGCAAGTCAACTGGTAGTTATTAATATATGCTGTAAAGTCTATGATTTCCTTCTGTATGATTACCTAAGACAGATGACCTGGAATGCACATACCTTAGCTATTTAGCTCATTTTGTACAGAGCCTAGAACAGAAACATATAAATGAACATCTAAAGGTCTTTCATATTTTAAAATGAAATCCAGCCAGGCATGGGGGCTCATGCCTGTAATTCCAGCACTTTGGGAGGCCAAGGCAGGTGGATTGCTTAAAGTCAGGAGTTCAAGACGAGCCTGACCAACATGGGGAAACGCTGTCTCTAACAAAAATACAAAAATTAGCCAGGCGTGGTGGCGGGTGCCTATAATCCCAGCTACCTGGAAGGCTGAGGCAGGAGAACTGCTTGAACTTGGGAGGCAGAGGTTGCAGTGAGCCAAGATTGTGCCATTGCACTCCAGCCTGGGTAACAGAGTGAGACTCTGACTCAAAAAAAAAAAAAAAAAAAGAAAGAAAAAAAGAAATACTAGTGCCCCAAGCATCCTTCCCACTTTATGATATATTGCACCAACTTTGTCACCCCAAATACTATGCCAAACAAACTGGTCTAGTGGCTATCTGCCAAACGTTATGTTAACTTTTTGACCTCAGTGACCTTACTGCATCCATTTCCAATGACTGAAATAATTACATCATTATGAAACGAAATGAAATCACGTGCAGCTAGATTTGGTGGCGGGCAGAAGAGCTGATAATCTTCTCTAGGCCAGACATTGAGCTAGGTACTTGGATACGTGTACCTAAAAGAGAACCCTTGATTTCACCATCACAAACCTATCCTCCCCCAGTTTTCCCTAACTCATGGCACCACCCAACTGCTCAAGCCAGAAATCTGTCATCCTAATTTTACCTTTTCCTTTAACCCTGGTTCTTGCTCTTCTTTCCAATTCACTATTGCAGATCCTATTAACCTATTCACTCTACCTATGAAATACATCTCAAAGTCATCTGTATTTCTCCATTTGTACTGTTCCTGCCCGATACAAGATATCATGATTTCTGGCCCATCTCAGTCCATTGCAATGGCAGCCTGCAGCTGATCCTGTAAGCTCTACTCCTGCACTACAACATACTCAACAAAAAATCCAAAATGATCTTTTTAAAGTATAAATTGAATCTCTAGCTTAAGATCCTTCAATGGCTTCTCACCACTCTTAGTATCAAATTCCTTCACGAGGTAACCTCTGCCAACTTCTCCCTACCTCCCACTTATACCCCTACTGCTATTATATTCTGGCCACGCTGGCCTAAAAAAGTTCTTAAAGCATGCCGAATTCTCATTTTCAGGGTCTATATTTGGAGACAGAGATTATAAAAGGAAACAACTTTCTAAGTACCAAAAGAACCAAGTCCACAGAATCTCACTTTAAGAAAATGTCGCCTGGCGCAGTGGCTCAAGCCTGTAATCCCAGCACTTTGGGAGGCCGAGACGGGCGGATCACGAGGTCAGAAAATCGAGACCATCCTGGCTAACCCGGTGAAAACCCGTCTCTACTAAAAAAAAAAAATACAAAACACTAGCCGGGCAAGGTGGCGGGCGCCTGTAGTCCCAGCTACTTGGGAGGCTGAGGCAGGAGAATGGCGTGAACCCGGAAGGCAGAGCTTGCAGTGAGCTGAGATCCGGCCACGGCACTCCAGCCTGGGCGACAGAGCTAGACTCCATCTCAAAA
>NC_037681.1:19686356-19722636 GCF_003255815.1 Theropithecus gelada | reverse complement strand
TCAAAAAAAAAAAAAAAAAAAAAAGAAAATGTCATGAGATGTGGCCACAGGAGTTTTAATGTCAGCAAGAAGCTAATATGCAGCCAAAAAGGAAAAGACTTCAACTACTATTTAAAGGAGCTTTTCAGTTACGCCCTAGGCCAGAGGCATCAGGATTATGCTAAATTACTGCCTAAAGTTACAGATTTTATCTCATGTACAACCAAAAAAAGGCAACAAAATTAAAAAGTCATTGGGAAATGAAATAAAAAACACTATTCTGCACATGTTTAAAACACACGTAGTGGGTCAGGCGCGGTGGCTCATGCCTGTAATCCCAGCACTTTGGGAGGCCGAGGCGGGTGGACTGCCTGAGGTCAGGAGTTCGAGACCAGCCTGGCTAACATGGTGGGTTAAACCCTGTCTCTACCAAAAATACAAAAATTAGCCAGGCATGGTAGCACATGCCTGTAGTCCCAGCTACTCAGGAGGCTGAGGCAGGAGAATCGCTTGAACCCAGGAGGTGGAGGTTGCAGTGAGCCGAGATCACACCACTGCACTCCAGCCTGGGCAACAGAGCAAGACTCTGTCTCAAAAAAAAAAAAAAAAAAAACACACACATCGTGATATCTCTAACTCCTCAGGTCATTAAGGCTCAATTCCAGGAGGGGGGACTCTAAAGAAGCCTCTACAAGGGCTCTAACCCCCCACAAAATTGAAACCAGTGCTTAAGGAAAGATTAAACATTAGGTCAGATCAAAAACAAACAGAAGGCCGGGCACGGTGGCTCACGCCTGTAATCCCAGCACTTTGGGAGGCTGAGACGGGCGGATCACGAGGTCAGGAGATAGAGACTATCCTGGCTAATACGGTGAAACCCCGTCTCTACTAAAAAATACAAAAAAACTAGCCGGGCGAGGTGGCGGGCGCCTGTAGTCCCAGCTACTCGGGAGGCTGAGGCAGGAGAATGGCGTAAACCTGGGAGGCGGAGCTTCCAGTGAGCTGAGATCCAGCCACTGCACTCCAGCCTGGGCGACAGAGCGAGACTCCGTCTCAAAAAACAAAAAAAAAACAAAAAAAAACAGAAAAAACTCTTCTCCAAAAGTCCTCCTTTGATCACCATAACAGAATATATCAACACATCTTGAAACATAATTAGAGTGCCTTAAAGTGCAAAAGAATTGGCAAACAGGTTTATTTAGACCAAATGTAACTGTATCACACATCAGGTAGTCAATTTATGAAACTTCCTTACCCTATAACACAGGCTGGGTGAAAATACCATTAGACATAAGAAGGGTTTAGATTAACCCATGGATAGCAGCTCTGTAACAAGGAAGAGAAAAAGCAATGTCTTGGGAACTGGCTTCTAACCTTCCTGTGTGAAGCCAAGAAAAGCAAAATGCATTACTATAAAAAGGCTATTGTTGCCACTGTCAAGCAACCCAGAGCACTGGACTAATGTGATAAGGAGTCGTATCCTGTGTGGTAATCTTTTAAAATCAACTTTTCAGTCTTTTTCTTCACCAGTTAAATAACCCTCTGCGATTTTCCCCTTTCCACATATCCTATTATCTAAGCGGAATAGGTCGTCTGCTTTTCATTTCCATGTCTTGCTTTCCTAATTCTTGTTAGCTGTCTCATACAGATATCCACATTCAACCCTGCTATCCTTATGCTGCTTAAGAGATGCCTGAATTTAACATCCAAACGCCTCATACAATCTCCCTCAGTCAATCCTGAGAAAATCCTCTAAATTCCCATCTAATCACTGCCCAGTGATGGCAGCAGCAGCCCTCAGAAGCCCAAACTCACATGGTACTTTCGTGCTGCCGCCGGGGAGTGACAAAGAGCATGCGGGTGGGGCGGGCACTACTGGCATCTGGGTGGGCACTCCAAGGCTTGGCATAGCTATGATCCAGAAAAACCAGGTCCAGCTCCCGTTCGTGCACTGAAAGCTGGAAGAGCAGCGAGGTGCCCATGCGTCGAGCTGAAGTCTGGAAGTCCCTCTCCCCACCCCGGTGGGCCATGTCAGTGGAGGGGCAGAAAGTCAGAGCAAGGGTATCTGCATGCTAGTCACCTGCAGTGAGAAGTTTCAGTTTAGGTCAATTCCAATATTCTGAATTTCTCCCAATCTACACCATCTCACATGCTTACTTTTGTAACCTACTATCATTCCTGTTGAGTATCCATTTCACAGCAGACCTCTGGTGGGGAGGGTTCGTGGAATCCCACACCAACACCAAAAAAAAAAAAAAGGGAAAAAAAAAAAAGAAAAAAGAAAAACGAGGTGCCATGAGTTGTCCCATACTCAACCTCTAGCGAACTGAAATTCGCTAACGGGAGAGCTCACCGACCCCGAGGTTCAGAAAGACCTGGCGTGGACAGACACTACACCTGCTTGGCCAGCACAACTTCCTAGGCGGCCAGGAAGAGTTCCGGCGAACGGGAAATCACAAACGTGAGTTCGTCGAAAGCTAAGGTGCTCTGTCGCTTCACATCATCCTCTACCGACGATGCCGACAGAGCCGGGTCCGCAGCAGCAGCGTGGGCACCGCGGGCCTCAAAAAAGCGAATCCCAGCTAGGGCTCCATGTCCTTCGAGTCCCTCGTACCGCGTGCAACAAAAGTTCTGTCGGTACTTCGCAATATTCCAGAGTTTATATGAAAAGGAGAGCTCCCCCCACAAAGCCTGGGACAAAATGGTCCCCGTGGAAGCCCTTTCGCCCGCACCCCCGGCGAGGCGTCCCCAGCAAACCGCCCCGGACCCCGGCGGCCCCGCAGGCGTTCCCGCCACGGAGCCTCCATCGAGGAGACAGGGCCATGACTCGCATTTTACAGACGAGGTCGCCAGCTCGGGGAACTGAAGCGACTTGGCCAAGGTCATGCAGAGTTCGCGACGAGGAGGAGCCTCCTGGCCCCCGCCCGCCGCCCGCCGCCTCCCGCCTCCCGCTCCCTGGGGCACGGCTCGGCGTCCGCGTCACCGAGGCCCAGACGCGGCCCCCGCCCGCCCGCCCGCCCGCCCGCCCCCGGCCCAACCCGCCCGACCAGCCCCGGCAGCCGGCCCTAGCCCGGGCCCCCGCAAGCCCCGGGAGCCCTGAAGCCCTCGCCGAGACCCCCGGCCGTCCCAACCAGGGCCGCGAACCCCACGGCCCGCCACTCCCCTCGAAGCCAACGCAGCTCTCACCCGCGCTCTTACGGCCGCGCGCTCGGCCCGGGCCAGATCCCTCAGCGCGTGCGCGTCAACGCCTCCACGCCCCGGCGCTGCGGGCACCGAGTAAAACGCGGAAGCGGCTCACGGCCTGGGAAGGGAGAGGCGGTGAGCGGCAAAGCCCGGAACGGATGAAGCCCCGGCGCCTCAGTCCGGAAGAGGAGCGCCGAGAGCGCGAGAGTGCGAGAGCGTGTACGAGGCAGAAAGTCAGCACCTGGGCTGGAGTGTCCCCCTCGCGCATTTTCAGTAGGGAAAGCGAGGGCGGAGGACGAGGCTGGCTTCTACGGCCCCAGTTCTCGCCGCCCCCATCGTGTTGGTCCTTTGTGCCCTCTGGGCGGTCGAGCACCCAACTGTCCACCTCCACCAGGGCAGTCCCCTGAATTTCCTCATTAAGAATGTACCTGTGTGGCTCACGCCTGTAATCCCAGCGCTTTGGGAGGCCTAGGCGGGAGGATCTCTTGAGCTCAAGAGTTTGAGATGAGCCTGGCCAATATGATGAGACCTCTGTATCTACAAAAAATTTTAGAAATTAGGCATGTGTGATAGTGATGTATGCCTGTAGTCCCAGCTACTCGGGAGGCTGAGGTGGGAGGATCACTTGAGTCTGAGCGGTCCAGGCTGCCACGAGCCATGGTCGCGCCACGGAACTCCAGCCTGGACGACGGAGTGAGACCATGTCTCAAAAAAAAAATAGAATTTTGTTACTGACCCTAGATCGCTTTGTGTGGTTAACTTTCCTATGTGTTTTTGTGTAGAGACAGTAGATCCTCAAAGTCAGGGAAATTAACCTTTGTATCCTCCAGAGAACATAGAGCCCAGGACATAGGTAATTGTTCAAATGATGACTGATCAATAATTGGTTATTTCGTTGACTGACTGAGAGAGCAAGAGTCATGGTTCAAGATGGTAAATCTCACCCGGGAGCTGTGGCTCATGCCTATCATCCCAGCATGTTGGGAGGCCGAGGTGGGAGGATCACTTGAGACCAAGAGTTCAAGACCAGCCTGCACAGAACAGTCAGACTTCATTTCTATTTTTTTAAAAAAATTAATTAATTTAAATTTTTTTTTTTTTTTTTTTTTTTTGAGACGGAGTCTCGCTCTGTCACCCAGGCTGGAGTGCAGTGGCCGGATCTCAGCTCACTGCAAGCTCCGCCTCCCGGGTTCACGCCATTCTCCGGCCTCAGCCTCCCGAGTAGCTGGGACTACAGGCGCCGCCACCTCGCCCGGCTAGTTTTTTGTATTTTTTAGTAGAGACGGGGTTTCACCGTGTTAGCCAGGATGGTCTCGATCTCCTGACCTCGTGATCCGCCCGTCTCGGCCTCCCAAAGTGCTGGGATTACAGGCTTGAGCCACCGCGCCCGGCCAATTAATTTAAATTTTAAAAAATGGCCAGGTGTGGTGGCTCACACCTGTAATCCCAGCACTTTGGGAGGCTGAGGCGGATGGATTACAAGTTCAGGAGTTCAAGACCAGCCTGGCCAACTTGGCGAAACCCTGTCTCTACTAAAAATACAAAAATTAGCCACGTGTGGTGGCCCATGCCTGTGATCCCAGCTACTCGGGAGGCTGAGGTAGGAGAATCACTTAAACCCGGGAGGCAGAGATCGGTGCGCCGGAAGGCAGAGATCGGTGCGCCGAGATCGCACCATTGCACTCCAGCCTGGGAGACACAGCAAGACGCTGTCTCTAAAAAAAAGAAAAAGACATGTACAGACATGCAAACACTCGAAACATTCAGAAAGCTACTCAGAGCTGTGTTCCACAAAGATGAGAGGGTAAATTGAGAAAACGGAAGGCATAGGATCGGGGAAGCAGGGTCTAACACAAGAAGCAGACGAGGAATTCTGAAGGTGATGGCAAAGAGTATCCCAGGACAATAACTGTGCTGCGTGACTGGGGACCACCAGTCTCGGCTGGGGGAGAAGAGAAGACCAGGAGGTAGAGCCCCAGGGAAAACAATAAAACTGGGAAAATGCCTCACAGATTTGAAAAAAATCAAGGAATGCTATTTAAATGTGCTGTTTAGAAATATGAAGCTTAATGCCACAGAAATTATCACAAATAGAGCAGCCCCTGCCCCACCTCTCCCTACCCTTAACTTTGTCTCCTGGCGCTTGTTTGGCGCCAGGGTTCTGCTGTTTCTCTACTTATATTTCCATTCCCACTATAAACAAATTTGTGTCTTTTCTCTGCCCCTTTGCACACCGTGTTTATCATAAGCACACCGTGTTTATCATTTTGTTTCATTCTTTGCCAATTTAAGAGGGATAAATGGTATCTTATCCCGTTTCTTGGCTTATTAATGAGTTTGATTTTTTGTTTGTTTTGTTTTGTTTTGTTGTTGTTGTTGTTGAGACGGGGTCTCTCTCTGTCGGCCAGGCTGGAGTGCAGTGGCGTGATCTCGGCTCACTGCAACCTCCGCCTCCAGGGTTCAAGCGATTCTCCTGCCTCAGCCTCCCGAGTAGCTGAGACCACAGGCATGTGCCACCACGCCCGGATAATTTTTTTGTATTTTTAGGAGAGGGGGTTTCACCGTGTTAGCCAGGATGGTCTCCATCTCCTGACCTCGTGATCCACCCACCTCGGGCTCCTAAAGTGCTGGGATTACAGGTGTGAGCCACTGCTCCCAGCTTTTAGATATTCATTAGTTTTCCTTCTAACTATTGAATAAGATGTAATTTATACAACGTTCAACCCTAAAACCTAAAAAACCTTGCTGTGGAGAATAAGAGTAAATGCCCCAGCTCCACCTTAATGCTCAGAGGCTCTGACAGCCATAAAGACAGCCACTTCAAAACCGCACGGGCTTCTTCGACCTGACCTTCCGTAGGAGCTCATTAATTCAAAAGCTAATTTCCTTGAGTCAAAGAGGGTCTTATATCTAAACTTAGGTTTTTCTTAGTGAAAAGGAGGCTTCCACGTTAAGAAGAACTTCCCCTGAGACCTCCCAGAAATAGTCCTTGATTTTCCTATCCCTTTTCTCAGGTCGCTTCACTGTTTTCTTATTTTCTCATCTAAATTGTGTGACTTTGGCAATGATTCACTCCAGACAACTTGCTTGTACAAGGAGAAAACATCAACCTTACGTCTGACCTTGAAATCAAAAGGACAGCAAGGAGGGCAGGTGTGGGGTGGGAAAAAAAAAAAAAAAAGGCCAGACTTGGTGGCTCACGCCTGTAATCCCAGCAGTATGGGAGGCCGAGGCGGGCAGATCACCTGAGTTCGGGAATTCCAGACCAACCTGACCAACATAGAGAAACCCCATCTCTACTAAAATTACAAAATTAGCTGGGTGTGGTGGCGCATGCGTGTAATCCCAGCTACTCGGGAGGCTGAGGCAGGAGAATCGCTTGAACTCGGGAGGCAGAGGTTGTGGTGAGCTGAAATCGCACCATTGCACTCCAGCCTGGGCAACAAGAGCAAGACTCCATCTCAAAAAAAAAAAAAAAAAAAAAAAGCAGAATAGGAGAAAAGAGAAAAGAGGAGGTGAAAGCAGCCAGATGATTTTGTTTCTACAGGCCCAGTCACCTATACTGGGTGACACCCATACTGTTCCTCTTCCCCCCTCTCTTTCCCATTAATTCCTCACCAGAACCGAGAACCGCCCACCTTTGTGACATCCTCTCTGTTGCCAAGCAACAGACAGGAAGTGGGGCTCCACTCACCCCAGGATCCCTGGGAAGAGCCTCGGACTGAGGAGCTCCAAAAAGGAAGCTGTGGCACTGCAGAGGGAAGGAGGGAAGAGAGTAGGTCTCCGAGATGCTGCGGCTTGTTGTGCAGTCGGCCAAGATTGACCCACCGCTAGCTCCACTACCCAGGCCCTGCATGTCCATCGACTTCAGAGGTGAGAGCCTCCCTGGGTCCACATGGGAGAGAAGCCCCCAGAGGCAACATGCATTCAGTGAAAAAAGAGGTGTAGGGCACCGTACTACGTAAAAGATGCCCTGTATAACACAAAGTGAAGTAGACATTGCCCAGCTCTCTCAAAACTTATTGCTATCGTTTGATTATGACTTCTCTGCCTCCTACTTTTGCTAGGGAATGGGTATGGAAAAAAGAGAGGACGAGTGCTTCTGGACCTTCTTCCATGACCTAGAGCTGCGCCATAAACTAAGGTTTAAACGGAAAGTCCCTGCTTCCTCAGATTGATGTGGGGGTTTAAAAAGATAATATGTGTATAGCCCTTAGTATAACTTCTAGTAATAACTGCTTGATCATATTAGTTCCATTTGCATGAGCTTTACAACTAACAAAGCATTTATTTTTTTTTTTTGAGACAGACTGTCACTCTGTCACCCAGGCTAGAGTGCAGTGGTGTGATCTTGGCTCACTGCAACCTCTGCCTCCCAGGTTCAAGCAATTCCCCTGCCTCAGCCTCCAAAGTAGCTGGGACTACAAGCGCATGCCACCACACCCGGCTAATTTTTGTCATTTTAGTGGAGACGGGGTTTCACCATATTGGTCAGGCTGGTCTCAAACTCCTGACCTCAGGGAACCACCCACCTGGGCCTCCCAAAGTGCTGAGATTACAGGTGTGAGCAATGGCACCCAGCTGACAAAGCCTTTTCATATGTACAATGATGTCTGCTGCTCACAGCAATTCCAGAGGTAGATGAAGCAAATTTTATCATCTCCATTTTTTTTTGTAGATGAAGCAAGTTTTACTATCTCCATTTTTTTTTTTTTTTTTTTTTTTTTTTAGTTAAGAGAACAGAACCTCAAGAAGGAAGGGAAAGAAAAGGATGAAAGAATTTGTGAGAGAAAATGAGAGAGATGTTAGGTATATTTAGATATCAAAGATCTGGCAGCTAAAAGGAAAGAAAAGAATAAAGGGTGAAAGGGTGGGGCATGGTGGCTCACGGTTGTAATCCCAGCACTTTGGGAGGCTGAGGTGGGCAGATCACTGGAGGTCAGGAGTTCGAGACAAGCCTGGTCAACACAGTGAAACCCTGTCTCTATTAAAATATAAAAACTAGCTGGGCGTGGTGGCAGGTGCCTGTAATCCCAGCTACTTGAGAGACTGAGGCGGAAGAATCGCTTGAACCTGGGAGGCGGAGGTTGCAGTGAGCCAAGATCACACCACTGCACTCCAGCCTGGCCAACAGATCAAGAAGTGCCATCTCGAAAGAAAGAAAGAAAAACGAAAAAAGGGTGAAAGTATGTAGGTGGAGATACAGGACGGTGGATACAGGCAAATAGGTTTTACAGGGACGGTTGGTAGGGAGAAAACCCAGACCAAGAGAAAAAAGGACACAGTAGTTCCTACAGGAGATGTGAGTGAAGAATGGAATTTCTTTATTTTATGTTATGCTGTTGTTCTGTGAAACTAGGCTTGTTGAACACAGCAATATTCAGAGATTGAACATTTGGGACTCCAGGCTCACAGGGTCATACATGCTGATGTCCTCAGTCTGCAGGTTTCAAGAGGGGCGGTGTGAGTTCAGGATGAATTTGCCCTTCTTGACTAATTCTCCAGTTAGCCAGGCCAGGGGTTGCCAGTTCTTCTCTGATTCTGAGACATCTTCCCCACCAACTCATGGGCACCATCTTTCTCATTCCAGAAATATCTCTCACAAAGATGCCTAAAACTCAGAACCCTGGGTTCACCCACAGATTCTTCTGATTGTATGTTTATGTTTGACACTTTGTACTCCTTTTGTCCTTCTCAGCCTCTTCCTTCATATGCCGTCCACTAACCTGGATGCTGCTCCCCTTCCCACTGCTTGGAGGGCCTTTTACCCATTATGGATGTTTCAGGATGTCTTCGTTAGGGTACACTGGGCTTTGCTCCGGCAATAAATAAAACCTTAATTTTCAGTGGGTTAGCAATGAAAGTTTACCTCTTGCTTACACCAAGTCCTGCAGGGATGGTGCTGGTCAGACAGCTCTCCTGGGTAGCTCCTACAAATGGTAGTTTAGGGACTAGCCACGTGCTCCTTGTGGCTGCAAAGTTAGCAGGTCACGAGGGTGGCTATAGGGAGAGGAGAGAGGAGAATGAAGAATCTCATGGAAATTGAGAACCAGACCTGGCAGTGGCAAATATCATATCCATACCCCATTGGCCAGAGTGAGTCACACGGCCCCGCTTAGCTGCAAGACACTGAAAACTCCTGAAGAAAATGAAATGGGCCGGGCACGGCGGCTTTCACCTGTAATCCCAACAATTTGGGAGGCTGAGGCAGGCAGATCGCTTGAGTCCAGGAGTTTGAGACCAGCCTGGGTGACATGGTAAAACCCTGTCTCTACAAAAAATACAAAAATTAGCCGGGTATGGTGGCGTGTAGTCCAGGCTACTTGGGAGGTGGGAGGATGGCTTGAGCCTGGGAGACAGAGGTTGCATTGAGCCCAGATCATGCCACTGTACTCCAGCCTGGGTGACAGAGTAAGACCTCATGTCACACACACACACACAAAAGTAAAGAAAAAAGAAAAAGAGAAATGAAGAAAGAAAATGAAATGAACATATAGCATTATCTGTCACAGTGATAAAATCAAGAAATGTTGAACCCCCACAAGAAAGAAAGAAGTGATGCCATTTCACACCCGCCAGTGTTGACTTGAAGTTTTCTTAGAGTGTCCTAGTTCTCTTGACTCCACTCCGACCCAGACATTGAAATATTTCCTACTATCAATGCCAGCCCCTTGGTTTCTTTGCAGATGTCAAGAAAAGAACTCGTGTGGTGGAAGGGAATGATCCCGTGTGGAATGAGGTAGACACCAGGGCAAGCCTAGAAGAGTAAATAACAATCCCGGCCGGGCGCGGTGGCTCAAGCCTGTAATCCCAGCACTTTGGGAGGCCGAGGCGGGTGGATCACAAGGTCAGGAGATCGAGACTATCCTGGCTAACATGGTGAAACCCCGTCTCTACTAAAAATACAAAAAACTAGCCGGGCGCGGTAGCGGGCGCCTGTAGTCCCAGCTACTTGGGAGGCTGAGGCGGGAGAATGGCGTGAACCCGGGGGGCGGAGCTTGCAGTGAGCCGAGATCGCGCCACTGCACTCCAGCCTGGGAGACACAGTGAGACTCCGTCTCAAAAAAAAATAAAAAATAAAAAAAAAAAATAAAATAACAATCCCAACAGCAAGGAGGCAAGGGTGGGGTCCAGGCAGGTGCTCGGAGGTCTAGGGAGAGGACCCGCAGCCTCACAAGTGTTCCTCAAGGCTGGGCATCTTGGCCTGGGAGTAGTAGCCTCTGACCCGACAAGGCTGTGAAGGCCACACCTGCCCACGACTGTTCGTGGACTTCTCCCCAACTCTGAGGATGGACCATGTTATGGCCTATCAACTCGTCCAGCTGGGCCATCTTGACGTTCCTAGAAGCCTGAAGCCGAGTGAAGGCTCCCTTTGCATGACTCCCTCTCATCTGCCATCACTCCATGTTGCCCCTCGCCCCATTCCTAGTCCCCAAACCCTTAATTCTCAGCATACCCGCGATACTGCAGTTCAAGTCACAGAAGCCCAGTGGGATGTGCACAGCTTGGTGAAAGGTAGCAAGCGCCATCTCCTGAGGAAGTTAGACATGAGGGATGTGCACAGCTTGGGAAAGGTAGCAAGCGCCATCTCCTGAGGAAGTTAGACATGAGGGAGGTTCCTCAGTCTCAGAGAAACGCAGTGCTAGCCCGTTCCCCACATCTTTCCTCATTTCCTAGAAACATGGGATGGGAAGGGAAGGGCAGAGGAAGGATGCTGACCTCTCTATGCCCCCCACAGACCCTAATCTGGCACCTCTGGAACCGCCCCCTGGAAAATGACTCCTTCCTGCAAGTCACCCTTCAGGACACGGGCTCACAAAAGGAAGAAAGGTGAGGCAGAGAGAGGCAGGAGGAGCCTAACTACTGACCAATGCAGCAGCAGGTTATGTGACCCTTGTCTCTAATCCACAACTCATTCACATGAAGGACCGGAACCCACTCCAGCCAGCTAAAGAGAAAAAAGAGGGCCGGGCGCGGTGGCTCAAGCCTGTAATCCCAGCACTTTGGGAGGCCGAGATGGGCGGATCACGAGGTCAGGAGATCGAGACCATCCTGGCTAACACGGTGAAACCCCGTCTCTACTAAGAAATACAAAAAATAGCCGGGCGAGGTGGCGGGCGCCTGTAGTCCCAGCTACTCGGGAGGCTGAGGCCGGAGAATGGCGTGAACCCGGGAGGCGGAGCTTGCAGTGAGCTGAGATCCGGCCACTGCACTCCAGCCTGGGCTACAGAGCGAGACTCCGTCTCAAAAAAAAAAAAAAAAAAAAAAAAAAAAAAAGAGAAAAAAGAGGAATGGGTACTGAAAAGGTAGCCAGGGCAAGATTTCAAATCAGCTGGGACAGGAACTTGGGAACCCAGCAGCAGCTCTGTCCATCTGAAGCCACGTATCTCAAATTTCTGCTTCTCTCTGCCCAACCCCGGCTTCTTATCACAGCCTCATCTAGAGCCCAGCTGAGACTCACATGCCCTGAGACTGAGGCTATGACATCCCAGGTCAAAATTCCTAGGACAGAGAATCCTGTTGTTCCAGCTCTAGCCAGGTGTCCATCCCTGGTCCAATCAACTGTTACTTGCCTAGGAACCCCAAGACAGTTCCCAGAGCCAGGAGCCCTGTGCCCTGTCGTGGATCCCCAGCCCCACTGCATTCTTCTCCAGCCTCTCTCTGAGGACAGCACAGCCCTGGGAGGAAACCGTCTCTAGCTAAAGCCCTGCCCGGGAGAGAGGAAGACGCCTTTCCCCTGGCTCGGGATCTCACACCTGCTCCTTGTCTCCCCAGCTTCATTGGCCTGGCCACAGTCCTGCTCAAGCCATTGTGGAAACAACCAAGCAAGGTCCTTTTTGTGAAGGATCTGACCCTGCTCAACCATTCCATGAAGCCCACAGATGTGAGTCAGGCCCAGGAAGGCCCAGGCAGGGTGACTGGAGGAATGGGGGCAGCTGGGGAAGCGGCCCACACCACAAGAGTGCTTCCTGCCTGGGGGGCCCCATCACACCGCCTTCCTCTCCTGACCACCCCCCTTGCCATCATCTGCCCCCACCACAACCCACCTATTTAGATGAATTGACCACCTTCCGTGGGGAGTCAACCACTGTGCTAGGCCCTGTGGTACAAAATTGCCTGAAGCCCATGGTGTGTTGGAGTATGCTGCATTCACAGTGACAGGCGCTCCAGCGCCCATGAGACAAGCTTCAGTATAGCAAGGCCACTGGCTGAGGTCAGGAAGGAGTGAACGATTTGTCTCAGGAGGTCATGGACAGCTTTACAGAGGGGTGATGTTTAAGACATACGGAAATGTAGGAAGACCACCCAAATGAGAACAAGCAAAGGCTGTTTACTCAGAGCTTGTGCTAGCAAGGGACTCGTTCATCATCATTTGTGTTTTGGTAGAGACTCAGAGGCAGCCAGGGGAGCGGGAGAGCTTCACAGTGGACAGAAGGGAAGGCTGCAGATGTGCCCTGATTGGAGGCTACAGGGGAGCCCAAGGCGGGCTAGCTAGAAACAGGGCCTCCCATGTGATTGGTTAGAGGGGCATGTTTGGCTCTCTCTGGTTGGTCCTAAGTTGGAAGTGGGGACAAAAATTAAGGCAGCTGCCAGTTATTAATCAAGGCCTGGCCATTTGGAGCTGATCATTATTGCTTGGCTTCCTGGATTATTGCTAGAGACAGTAGTCTGACCTCCTACAAGTCTGACTTGGAGCAGGCTGGCTTCCTGGGCTGGTTACTGTAGATAACAGGTTGGTTTCCCAGGCTGGTTGCTGCAGATGTGGATCTGAGTCTTATTTTATGTGTGGTTTGACCATTGTCCATTTGTATGCAGACAGTCTGTGACTTACAATGGATGGACACACGATATTGTTGACTTACAATGAGTTTATCAGGATGTGATCCCATCATAAGCCAAGGCGCATTCAGTCTGTCAGTTGAGTTGTAAGCAGAGGCATGAGTTTCCCCAATGGATAGGAGTGGAAGACCAGCCCAGACAGGGGCATAAAGTGGGTGGAGCAGGAGGCAGGATGAGGGAAAGTGTGCTGCACTGTTGGCACTGGGGGGGTGGGCACGTGGAGGTGGGAGAACTGAGGTTGTGTGGGCGACCAAGAGCTAGAGGTGAAGGGCCTTGTGGTCCACGCTGGTGAATTGCGATTTAACTTTGTTTTTTTTGTTGTTGTTTTTTTTTTTGAGACAGAGTCTCGCTCTGCCGCCCAGGCTGGAGTGCAGTGGCCTGATCTTGGCTCACTGCAAGCTCCGCCTCCTGGGTTCACGCCATTCTCCTGCCTCAGCCTCCCGAGTAGCTGGGACTACAGGCGCCCGCCACCTCGCCCGGCTAGTTTTTTTGTATTTTTTAGTAGAGACGGGGTTTCACCGTGTTAGCCAGGATGGTCTCGATCTCCTGACCTCGTGATCCGCCCGTCTCGGCCTCCCAAAGTGCTGGGATTACAGGCTTGAGCCACCGCGCCTGGCCTTAACTTTGATCATTTAGACACTTGGGGTGTTCAGGGGCCATCCTGGTGACAGTCTGGAGGCTGGGGGGGTCATGGGAACACATGAAGAAAGGAGCTCAATTAAAAGGCAGGAGTGTGCAGGGGCCCCACATGAGCTCATGAGATGTTGGGCTCAGGGAAGAACTGCTAGCATCTGTGTTCTGGGCTCAAGTCACCTCTCCCTCTCCTCCCCACTCTCCTGCATCCTTTTCTGCCACCATCACCACCATGTGGCTGCTTTAATCTACAAACATCCTCTCCACTGTAACCCATTGCTCTCTCCTCACCCATTTATAACCTCCCTCCACCCAGACTGTGCAGATGCCTGTGGTGTGGCCCCATCCCATGGCTAGCATCACGGCCCCCACCGGGAGGACCAGGCGTGAACCCAGCCAGACTGTGCAGGGCTTGGGTGCTGTGTCCTAGGATGGCGGGGTCTGGCTTACAGCTCCCCGGCCTTTGTCTTGCAGTGTACTGTCACCCTACAGGTGGCCCACATGAGCCACCGGGATATTGAGAAGACAGGTATGTCCTTCCCTGGAGCTTACCCTTAAGGGCTTACCCTGCCTTTCTCCATGCACAGCTGGATGGCTTCTTGGGGACCTTCAAAACCCAGCCCTTGAGGCCTACAGAAGGAAATGTGACCGGGCTAGGGTCCCTGGAAGCTACAGGGTCTAGATGCCAGATCTCCAGACATCTGGCTGAGGCCATCCCAATATGCCTATTTGTCACCTCTAGACATAAGACCCATAAGATACAAGACATAAGTCTCCAAGGGGCTGCAGAGAGATGAGGATGGTCATCTCCAACAGCCCCAGTGTGTGGAGCGAGGTCCAGGAATCCACAATTCCTGAGGGTGGAGAGGCCCATGGTAATGTTCTGCAGAGGACATGCATCCCTGTTGGGGCCTCTTGGCCATGCTTTTAGTCAGGAGACGGTCACTGGGGACAGAATGGTGGAATGGGGAAAATGCCTCAAACCTCCTGGGCCCCAGGCCTTTCAGCCCACCCTGGACTATGTCTCTTTAGGAGCTGAAGACCTCCTGGGCATAACGGCAAGAGAGGCGGCCAGGCAGAAACTGCTGGTCCCTGGCTCCACCGCGCACAGGGCTCTGTCCTCAAAGCCTCAGCACTTTCAGGTGAGGACCCTCCAGGTTGCAAGTTCATGTGACCCACCTGACACCCTTACTTGCTGTGTTCCCAGGCCGTCCTCACCCCTCCCCAAGGTCATGGTAGAAAGGCAGAGCTTCAGACCCAGCTTCAGGCCCTCAGATCCTTGCCACATCCCCTGCTCCTCCCGTGGCCATTCTGGAAACTTCTGCCTGTAGCTGAAGCCACAGGGCTCCAGTGAGGCAGTAGGAGGGCTGGCTGTGCATTGGCAGGCCCTGGTACCTGCTGGGGAAGCAGCGCAGATGACAGGGATCCTGCCCTCTCAGAGTCCTTGGTTGTTGACAAAATGCAGTAGGGCACAGGGAAAGTTAAATTAACTGTACAGGAGAGGCTGGGGAGTGAGGGGACCTGTGGGAAGGCCCACATTTCCGTGTGGATTCAGGAACCCTCATCCCATCGCTTATCAACTTCCCTCTGCCTTCTAGCCTGTGGCCTAACATTCCTGCCATGGTTTTACCTGCTCCCCAGCCTGCTCCTTGCCCAGGAGGCTGGGAGGCTCCTGGACCGCTCGTCTTCCTGCACCCAGCCAAGTCCTAGCTCTTAACATCACCCAGCTGCTCCCATTTCCCCCCAACCACTTCCATTCCCTGGCCTGAGCCACCACCATCTCTTCCCTGGACCACATCACAAGCCTTCTCCTGAACCCCCAGCCTCCAGCTCTCTCCTGTCCGTTCTTCAACCAAAATGGCCTTTCAAAGATGTCACTCTTATCACGCCAAGCACTTTCTTCAAAAGCCCCAGTGTCCTCCTCACAAGATCCAATTCCTTTTACAATGGCTTCCCGGGCCTTGATAACCCAAGCCTGTCTCTCCAAGCCTTTCCAAGTCCATTGCCTCTTAGCCTTCTCCCAGTGGGTTTTCTTTCTCCACTGTGGTATGGAGAGAATATTTTTTCTTTCTTTTTCTTTTTTTTTCTTTTTTTCTTCTTTTTTCTTTTCTTTCTTTCTTTCTTCCTTCCTTCCTTCTTTTTTTTCTTTCTTCCTTCTTTCCTTTCTCTTTCTTTTTCTTTCCTTTCTTCCTTTCTTTTCCTTCCTTCCTTCCTTCTTTCCTTCCTTCCTTCCTTCCTTTCTTTCTTTTCTTTCTTTCTTCTTTTTATTTGAGACGGAGTCTTGCTCAGTTGCCCAAGCTGGAGTGCAGTGGCACAATCACAGCTCACTGCAGTCTAGACCTCTGGGCTCAGGTATCCTCCCACCTCAGCCTCCCAAGTAGCTGGGATTACAGACAGGCATGCAGCACCACGCCCAGCTAATTTTTTGTAGAGACGGGGTTTTGCCATGTTGCCAAGTCAATCTGGTCTCAAACTCCTGGGCTCAAGCGATTCTCCCACCTTGGCCTCCCAAAGTGAGGAATTACAGGCATGAGCCACTCACTGCACCTGGCCTAGAATGTTTTCTTATCAGAACAATTGTGTCCCAGCTGGGGAAGGTGGGGCCAAGGTCCTCAATGTCAGCTCCCCATGTGTTCTCCCCTTAGGTTCGAGTGAAGGTGTTTGAAGCCCGACAGCTCATGGGCAACAACATCAAACCAGTGGTGAAGGTGTCCATCGCAGGCCAGCAGCACCAGACACGCATCAAGATGGGGAACAACCCTTTCTTTAACGAGGTGGGCTGAACGGGGCACCTCAGGCAAGAAGCCAGCCAAGGGCTGGACATCCCAGGCGGGCAGCCTGCAAGCTTGCTCCTTGACTAGGGTGTCATCATGTGTTTGTTCCACAAGCATTTACTGAGTGTCTCCTGAGGGCCAAGCACTGAAAATACAGAACAGGATAACTCAGAGCCCTGCATCTGAGCAGCTGGTGGGCTGGTGGGGGCACAGCTCATGAATCCATAAACAATTACAGTGGAGCAGATCGTGGTTTGCAGAGGTCTGGGAGCATTGTTATTGGAGGTCTGAAGCAGAGACCCCGACCATGTATGTCCCATTGCTGCTGGAGCCCCAAATGGTAGCACTGTGCCTGATATACAGTAGGTGCTCCATAAATGCCTGTTGAATTAATTAGTAAATAAACAAATAAAAGATAAAAGCACAGTGGAAGCTGGGAGGAGTAAGTGAGTAATGAGGCTGGGGGTGACGGAGAGGACTCAGAAGGGCTCCAGCAACCCTGCAGGAAGATTTTACCAGGGAAAGACAGATGAGGTGGGAAAAGATAATTCAGGAAAAAGGGATGGTGTTTTCAAAGGCCTAGAACCAAGCAAGCCGCAGACTTGACAGCAGAACTATAGCTATGGGTGTGGCTGGAGGAGACTGGTTGGAGGGGAGCCTACAGTGTGGGCTGGGGTCCCATCCTGGACACTACTCAGGAGCCATGGAGGACTTCGGCAGCGGAGTGACAGGCCTAGGTTTGCATTTGGGAAAGGAGTTTCTAGCTGCCACGGGGAGCAGGGACAGAGTGGACTGGCAGGGCAATCTAGAAGGAGGTGTGGGCTCAAATCTCCTTCCTAGGCAGCTAGCTGGGTCCTGAGTTCTCCAGGGATCTCCTACCATTCCCCATTCTGGGCAGAAAATCCTCCAGGAGACTGGGCGTGGTGGCTCATGCCTGTAATTCCAGAACTTTGGGAGGCCGTGGTGAGTGGATCACCTGAGGTCCGGAGTTCGAGACCAGCCTGACCAATATGGTGAAACCCTGTCTCTTTTGTAAAAAGACAAAAAATAGCCACACGCAGTGGCGGGTGCCTGTAATCCCATCTACTCAGGAGGCTGAGGCGGGAGAATCGTTTGAACCCAGGAGGTGGAGCTTGCAGTGAGTTCAGATTGCACCACCACACTCCCACCTGGGCGACAGAGCAAGACTCCCCCTAAAAAAACAAACAAACAAACAAAAAAACCTGGGAAATCCCTCTAGCAGCCCGGGAGACCTCTGCTTCTGGGGGAGCATGAGAGAAGTGGCACAAGTTGAGTATCCCTTACCCAAAATGCATGGTATCAGAAGTGTTTTGGATTTCAGATTTTTTTGGGAATCTAGAATATTTGCATTGTACCGGTTCAGCATTCGTAACATAAAAATCCAAAACCTAGAACGCTCCAGTCAGCATTTCCTTTCAGGGTCATGTTGGCACTCAGAAAGCTTCAGATTTTGGAGCATTTTTGATTTCAGATTTTTGGATTAAGAATACTCAACCTGTTATCGTAAACCCATTGAAATGGGTAAAGTATGGCCGGGCGCGGTGGCTCAAGCCTGTAATCCCAGCACTTTGGGAGGCCGAGACGGGCGGATCACGAGGTCAGGAGATCGAGACCATCCTGGCTGACACGGTGAAACCCCGTCTCTACTAAAAAATACAAAAAACTAGCCGGGCGAAGTGGCGGGCGCCTGTGGTCCCAGCTACTCGGGAGGCTGAGGCAGGAGAATGGCGTGAACCCGGGAGGCGGAGCTTGCAGTGAGCCGAGATCCGGCCACCGCACTCCAGCCTGGGCGACAGAGCCAGACTCAGTCTCAAAAAAAAAAAAAAAAAAAAAAGAAATGGGTAAAGTTGTGGGAAGAAGCACATTATTCTGAGCTTTCGGGTTTACTGGGTGCTTGGGTGAAGTGGTGGAAGAAATCGTCCACTCTACCCCAATTCTCTCTGCCTCAGATCTTCTTCCAGAATTTTCACGAGGTTCCTGCAAAGTTCTTTGATGAGACCATCTTAATTCAGGTGAGGAGCCAAACTGGTCCCCAGCAAGGTGTGTTTCTTGTCCCACTTCAATACCGGGAAGCGCTGCAGCTCCAGCCCCCACCCTTAGAGCCAGGGGCACTTCAGATTGTCTTCCTCACCACCCCCCAACTTTCTTCACCCCCTGGCACCCAGATTATTCATTCATTTACTCATTCACTCAACAAACGTTGTGGACTGCCAACTGCCCGGCCCTGAACTGGGCGCCAAGGTGAACAGGGCAGCCCCTTCCCATGTGCCAGGATTCTCAAGCCACCAAAGGCCCTTTTGAGTAGAATACTCCATTCCCTAACCAAAGGGAGCCCAGTAACAACGGTGAACATGTGGTTATCAGGTGTCTGCCATGTGCCCAGCACAGGGCTAAAGAGAACAAAGAGGCCTCTTCCTTTGAAGAATTTACATGTTCTTGGGAACAAAGGCACAGAAGAAACAACCAGGAGAGCATGTGACGGATAACGCTGAGTGCAACACCTTGCTTTATGTTGACTTGGGGCCAGGAAATTGACCTCTCTGATCAATTTCCTCATCAGTAAAATGGAATTAAAAATGTGAACCTCACAGGGTTCCTCTGGGAGTGAAGTGAGAGCACCCATGTGCAAGTGTCAGCCCCATTAAGAAGCATTCAACACGTCAGGAGGATCCCGGATGTGCCTTTGCTATTCCTCTTACAGGGGCTGAGGGAAATTGGGATCGTGAATAATTAAAATATTTCTGGGAACTCCCTTGCAGGTGGTGAACTCCTCAGTAATGAGATACAAAGCAGAGATCGGGAGATTTCAAGTGAGTACTGTACATGGGAGGAGGTTCGGTGAAACAGTTATAGCAGAGACCCACGCTGGGCTCAATGCCCAAGTCTAGGGAAAAGGACTGGGATTTTCATCGGCTGGGTGCGGTGGCTCACGCCTGTAATCCCAGCACTTTGGGAGGCCGAGGCAGGCAGATCACGAGGTCAGGAGATCGAGACCATCCTGGCTAACTCGGTGAAACCCCGTCTCTACTAAAAATACAAAAAATTAGCCAGGCATGGTGGCGGGTGCCTGTAGTCCTAGCTACTTGGGAGGCTGAGGCAGGAGAATGGCATGAACCTGGGAGGTGGAGCTTGCAGTGAGCCGAGATCACAGCCACTGCACTCCAGCCTGGGCAACAGAGTGAGACTCCGTCTCAAAAAAAAAAACAAAAAGAAAAAAGAAAGATCCACACTTGTATCCACCTACCAACTGGGTGACTTAACAGAAGTTATTCTGAGCCTCTACTTCCTCATCTGTAAAAGGGGGATAATAATATACTCAATCTGGAGGGTGATTGTGAGGATTAAAGTATATATAACATTTATAAAGCTCGGGGCGTCATGTTGATTTCCACACAGCCATGATACTATGGACACAGTTCAAATCTCTGCCTCCAAGAAATAGAAGCAGAGGATCCAAAAGGTCAGCTTATATGTTAGGGAAACTCAGAGAAAGATTGCTGCCTTTGAGGACAGAGTGAAAAGATGTGATTTGGAAAGACAGGCTGAGAGATTAGGAGAGTTTGCAGTCATGATGGACTAAACTAACATTCTCCAAATCCAAAAAGATCAGGAAAAGCACCAGGCGCGGTGGCTCAAGCCTGTAATCCCAGCACTTTGGGAGGCCGAGACGGGCGGATCATGAAGTCAGGAGATCGAGACCATCCTGGCTAACCCGGTGAAACCCCGTCTCTACTAAAAAATACAAAAAAAAACTAGCCGGGTGTGGTGGTGGGCGTGCACCTGTAGTCCCAGCTACTCGGGAGGCTGAGGCAGGAGAATGGCGTAAACCTGGGAGGCGGAGCTTGCAGTGAGCTGAGATCCGGCCACTGCACTCCAGCCTGGGCGGCAGAGCGAGACTCTGTCTCAAAAAAAAAAAAAAAAAAAAATCAGGAAAAGGTAGGTTGCTACGTTAAATACAGGATGCCCGGTTACATTTAATCTCAGATAAACAAAAAAATACATTTTAAATATAAGTATATCCCAAATATTACATGGCTTCTCACCAAATATTGCAGGGACATATGTGTATTAACCAAGTCATCATTGTTTATGTGAAATTTTAATTTAAGTGGGTCTCTTCTATTTTTATTTACTAAATCTACAATGTTAGTAAAGGGGGACCACCCTTGGAAAAAACATAGAGAGGGATTCTAGAAATGTTAGATGGTAGGAGATGAAAAATGTTGTGCTCTTGACAAAGGCCACCGCATGATTTCTAGACAGTGACCAGTGACATAAACTGCCTAAGTTATAGAGGTCAGAGAAAACCTGAGTTTAACCGAGCTTCTTTTTTTTTTTCCCTTTGAGATGTGATCTTGCTTTGTCACCCAGGCTGGAGTGCAGTGATGCGATCACGGCTCACTGCAGCCTCGAACTCCCAGGCTCAAGCAGTCCTCCCACCTCAGCCTCCCAAGTAGCTAGGGCTACAGGTGTGCACCACCATACCTGGCTAATTTTTAAATTTTTTTTGTAGCGAGTGGGTCTCATTATGTTACCCAGCCTAGTCTAGAACTCCTAGACTCAAGCCGTCCTCCCACCTCAGCCTCCCAACGTGCTGGGATTACGGGCATGTGCCCACCGCACCCAGCCGAGCTTATTTTTTATTTCTTTTTATTTTGGTATCATGAACTCCCATATCCTCATCACTCATCTTCATCAATTCACAGTCAATTGTGTTTTACCTACACCTAGCCCCCTTCCCCTTCACCACTGAATTATTTTGAATCAAATCTCAAGCATCATATCATTTTATCTTTCTACATTTCAGTATGTATTGCGAAAACATAAGGATTTTATTAAGCATAACCACATACAATTATCACATCTAAAAACCTTCATAATTCCTAGGTAGCATTAAATACCTAGTCAGTGTTCAAATTCCCCTAATTGTTTTACATATTCCTTTTACACTTTGTTCAAATCAAGATTCCAGGCTGGGCACAGTGGCTTACACCTGTAATCCCAGAACTTTGGGAGGCCAATGCAGGCGGATCACCTGAGGTCAGGAGTTCAAGACCAGCCTGGCCAACATGGCCATCTCTACTAAAAATACAGAAATTAGCTGGGCATGGTGGCACATGCTTGTAATCCCAGCTACTCATGAGGCCGAGGCAGGTGAATCATTTGAAACCAGGAGGTACAGGTTGCAGTGAGCCAAGATTTTGCCACTGCACTCCACTCTGAGCGACAGAGAGAGACTCTGTCTCATAAAAACAAAAACAAAAAACAAATCAGGATTCCAAACCAGATCCATTCATTGCAAGTGGTTAATATGCATTTGAGTTTCCTTTTACTCTGTTGGTCCTCTCTGTTCCCCCCACTTCCTCTTCTTTTTTTTAATTTGCAACTTATTTGTTAAAGAAACTGGGTAGTTGGACCTGTAGCATTTTCTCTGGTCTGGGTTTTGCTGATTTCATCTTCAGGGGATCATTTTGCATTCTCCCCACCCCGCTTCCCTATCTAGAGTTTAGATCAGTCTCAACCAATGAGTTGGCAAAGGGACTTTAACAGAAGGCACAGAATGTCTGCTGGTCTCTCATTTTATGTTGTTAACAACTAATGATGATCACCGTCTGGATCTGTTGCTTCACTAGAAGTGACTGAGTTTTTATTCTGTATTTTTATTTTTTAATTTATATATATATATATATATATATATATAGAGAGAGAGAGAGAGAGAGAGAGACAGAGTCTTGCTCTGTCACCCAGGCTTGAGTGCTATGGTGCGACCTCGGCTCACTGCATCCTCTGCCTCCCGGGTTCAAGCGATTCTCCCGCCAAAGCCCCCCAGGATAGCTGGAACCACAGGCATGCGCCACCACGCCCGGCAAATTTTTGTATTTTTAGTAGAGATGGGGTTTCACCATGTTGACCAGGCTGGTCTCAAACTCCTGGCTTCTGCCTCCCAAAGCGCTGGGATTACAGGCATGAGCCACCGTGCCTTGCCCTGTTTTTTTTATATTATGGATTTATTGAAGTGTCATTGACATACAATGAATTGTACATATTTAAAATGTGCAATTTGATATATTAAAAATATGTGCACACCCAGGAAGAAAACATCATCACAATTAAGATAATGAATATACCCATCACATCTGTCACCTCCAAAAGTTGCCTAATGCACCTTGGGAATCACTCCATCTCATTCCCCATCCCATCCCCTTGCATTCCCAGACAATCACTGATCTGCTTTCTGTTATTATGCGAACGTTTCTTTCCTAGAGTTCACATTAATAGATAAGTATTTCCTTTAGTTCTTATCAATAGAATCATACATTCTCTACCCTTTTGTGCCTGCTTTCTTTCCCTCAGCATTGCTATTCTGAGATTCATCCATGTTGTTGCATTTGTCAGTAGTGCATTCCTTTTTACTGCTGAGTAATAGTCCAGCGTATGGATGTACCACAGTTTAATTATCCATTCCCTTGTGAATGGACATTTAGATTGTTTCCAGTCTATAATGAGGCTGTGTAAACATTTGTGTACAAATCTGAGTGTAGACATAAGCTTTAATTTCTCTTGGGAAAATATGTAGAAGCAGAATGACTAAATCATACGGTAGGTGTATGTGGTACATGTTTAACTTTTTTTTTTTTTTGGAGTTGGAGTCTTGCCCCATCACCCAGGCTGGAGTAATGGCTTGATCTCAGCTCACTGCAACCTCCCTCTCTGGGTTCAAATGATTTTCCTGCCTCAGCCTTCCAAGTAGTTGGGATTACAGGCACCTGCCACTACGTGTGGCTAATTTTTGTATTTTTAGTAGAGACTGTTGACCAGGCTGGTCTCGAACTCCTGACCTTGTGATCCACCTGCCTTGGCCTCCCAAAGTGCTGGGATTACAGGCGTGAGCCACCGTGCCCAGTCAACTTTTTTTTTTTTTTTTGAGACAGAGTCTCACTCTGTCACCAAGGTTGGAGTGCAGCGGTGCAATCTCAGCTCACTGCAGCCTCCACCTCCCAGGTTCAAGCGATTCTCCTGCCTCAACCTCCCGAGTAGCTGGGATTACAGGTGCATGCCGCCATGCCTGGCTAATTTTTGTATTAGTCTGCCTCGGCCTCCCAAAGTGCTGGGATTACAGGTATGAGCCACTGCACCCAGAGGTGTATGTTTAACTTTTTAAGGAAATTTTCTAAAAGTTTTTTTCCAAAATTCCAAATAGGTTGTGCCACTGTACATGCCCACCAGCAGTGTACTAGAGTTCCAGTTGCCCCACATTCTCCACAATACTTGATCTAGTCCATCTTTTCTATTTTAGCCATTCTAACGGTGTGTAGTAGTATTTCGTTGTGATTTTAATTTAAACCTTCCTGATGACTAATGATGTTGAACATCTTTTCATGTGCTCGTCATCTGTATATCTTCTTTGGTGAAGTGTCTGTTCAAACCTTTAGCTTGTTTTCCTTGGATTGTTTGTTTTCTAACTATTGATATATGATTTGCTAATATTTTCTTCCAGAGTATGACAGCCCGTTCATTTTCTTTCTTTTTTTTTTTTTTTTTTCGAGACAGAGTCTTGCTCTGTCACCCAGGCTGGAGTGCAGTGGCACAATCTCGGCTCACTGCAAGCTCTGCCTCCCAGGTTCACGCTATTCTCCTGCCTCAGCCTCCCCAGTAGCTGGGGCTACAGGCGCCCGCCACCTCGCCCGGCTAATTTTTTTGTAGTTTTAGTAGAGACGGGGTTTCACCATATTAGCTGGGATGGTCTCGATCTCCTGACTTCGTGATCCACCCGCCTCGGCCTCCCAAAGTGCTGGGATTCCAGGAGTGAGCCACCACACCTGGCCAACAGCCTGTTCATTTTCTTTTTTTTTTTTTTTTTTTGAGACGGAGTCTCACTCTGCCGCCCAGGCTGGAGAGCAGTGGCCAGATCTCAGCTCACTGCAATCTCCGCCTCCCGGGTTCACGCCATTCTCCTGACTCAGCCTCCGAGTAGTAGCTGGGATTACAGGTGCCCGCCACATCGCCCGGCTAGTGTGTTTTTTTGTTTGTTTGTTTTGTTTTTTGTTTTTTTTTTTTTGTGGCCGGATCTCTGCTCACTGCAAGCTCCGCCTCCCGGGTTTACGCCATTCTCCTGCCTCAGCCTCCCGAGTAGCTGGGACTACAGGCGCCCGCCACCGCGCCCGGCTAGTTTTTTTTTTGTACTTTTTAGTAGAGACGGGGTTTCACCGTGTTAGCCAGGATGGTCTCGATCTCCTGACCTCATGATCCGCCCGTCTCGGCCTCCCAAAGTGCTAGGATTACAGGCTTGAGCCACCGTGCCCGGCCTTTTTTTTGTATTTTTTAGTAGAGATGGGGTTTCACCGTGTTAGCCAGGATGACTTGATCTCCTGACCTCGTGATCCGCCCGTCTCGGCCTCCCAAAGTGCTGGGATTACAGGCTTGAGCCACCGTGCCCGGCCAGCCTGTTCATTTTCTTAACGGTGTCTTTCAAAAGCAAAAATTTTCCTTTTGATGAAGTCCAATTTATCAAGCTTTTCTTTGATGGACTGTGCTGTGTTGCTGTATCTAAGAACACAGTATGGGTGGCCCTAATGTTCCGTAGCAGCTTGCCCCACATATGTCACCTTCCATCCCGAACCACATTCCTCAAACCTCTGTGTTAGAAACTGTCTCCAAGGCGAAAGAGAAAACCCGTAGTTTCTTTATCAACTCCTACCTCTTACCTTAACCATCCTCTTCCCCAGGAGCAGTGAGCCCTTCCCGGACCCAGGAGTAGGGTAGAGTCGGGCTGCATTGGCCGAGGGGGTGGCACAGCGCAATGTTGAGGACATCTTCCATGCAGGCTTTCTCACTGGCTGGTTGTAAGACTTTGGGCACCTCTCTCAAACTCAGTATCTTCCTCTGCAGAGTAGAGGTGATAATAGGCCTACCTCCCAGGCTGCTGTAAAGATGAAAGGAGTTAGGGCAGAGAACATACTGAAGCCCCAACAGCTAGTAGTTGGGTCAGGTTAGTTGATATTACAAATCTTGGCTGCAGGCCCTAACTAATTCTCACCCCACTCTTGTCTTTCCAGACAGATATTGGGTTTATCTACCATTCTCCAGGTAGGTAACACTTACGGCAAATATGTATGTCTTCTGAGAAAAATCAGGCCAGGGGTCAGAATACCTTAAAATCCCCATACGTCCGACACATGGGTGGAGGGAAGTATTAGAAGTTGTAAATGATTTTCTGTATTTGATAATATTTTACGGTACATTGTGGTATTTTATTTTACCTTATGTTTTAATTTAATTTTATTTTTTGAGATGGAGTCTCGCTCTGTCACCCAGGCTGGAGTGCAGTGGCTCGATCTCGGCTCACTGCAACCTCTGCCTACTGGGTTCAAGTGATTCTCCTGCTTCAGCCTCCCAAGTAGCTGGGATTACAGGCATGCGCCACCATACCCGGCTAATTTTTTATTTTTAGTAGAGATGGGGTTTCACCACGTTGGCCAGGCTGATCTCGAACTCCTGACCTCAGGTGATCCACCCACTTCAGCCTCCCAAAGTGCTGGGATTACAGGCGTGAGCCACCGCGCCTGGCCTGTTTTACTTTATAATAGTAGCATCTTTCTCCGAAAAACTCAGGGCATCCCTTTCGGTCAAGTGCTGGCCTTTTATTACCATCCTGGGTTAGATTTCTATTTTTTGAGGCCAGTATTGGAAGATTAAAGTTTGAGTGGAAGTTCCCACCCTACCTGGCTATAACATACACACCAGGTTGAGGAAAATGGTTGCCTCTACAGTGCCTGGTTCCAGACCAGGCCACAGTGAGAACAGTAGGTTCCCAAGGCATAAACAGGGGTCCCTGTTCCTAGAGGCAACAGCTGGCAGCCTTGTGAGCACGCTATCATTGCTTCATGGTACACGTGACTCCCCTTTTCCTCTGCCACTGGGTAGAACACAGGATGCCTGAGACGTATTTCCACCTTCCCCTCCTCCTAAAACAAAGGCTGGTTTCAGGGGAGAGGGAAGGAGGCTGGAGGCAGATCTCCCATGGCCCCTCTGCCTCTCCAGGTCACACACTCCTAAGGAAATGGCTAGGCCTCTGCCAACCAAATAACCCCGGCAGTGGTGTGACAGGCTACCTGAAAGTCACCATCTGTGCCCTCGGTGTGGGAGACCAGGCCCTGGTGAGCTGCCCCTAATGCCCCAGGAACCTATCCTATCCTGGCTGCCTCCTGGGGGCACCCCTGAGCCTCACCCTGGGCGTTGACCATCAGATCTCTCCTTGGTCCGCTGAGCCACTGTGGGGTCTCTCCTTTGTCTGCTGAGCCACTGTGGGGTCTCTCCTTTGTCCGCTGAGCCACTGTGGGGGTCTCTCCTTTGTCCGCTGAGCCACTGTAGGGTCTCTCCTTTGTCCGCTGAGCCACTGTAGGGTCTCTCCTTTGTCCGCTGAACCACTGCAGGGTTGTCCCATCCCCCTGCACCAAGTGGGAGGTTGGGGAAGCAAAGTCTGGGGTCCTTACCTGTGACCTCCACATGACCTTGACTATATCAGCCCTCTGGTCCCTCCAGATAGATCAAAAGCAGCTGTATGGGGCCGATGACACCGATATTCAGATCTTCAAGTCAGCGGTAGTCCCGATCAACATGGCTTACTTACAGTTCTTCATCTACTGCGCAGAGGACCTTCACCTCAGTGAGAGTCCGGGTGCAGGGGAGGGAGCAGCCCTAAGGTTCCCTACACGGTGGTACCCTGGATCCTCATGGAATGTCCTCATTCCTTTTGATACTAAACTACAGTTTGGGGTAGGGGGACAGGGTGAGACTGGAATGTCCCGAGACTTGTCCTGTGGAAGTGCCATGGACACCCTTTCAAATGGGCCTCACACCCCCGGCCTATGACGGCCAGATGCAGACTCAAGGCTCCCTATGTCCCCCCACCCCACGCCATTGTGTGGAAGAAGAAGGGGCGCGGTGGTAACTGGAGACAGGTCTGCCCGGGGGGCACCCCTCTAAATTACAGGGGAGGGTTTTCAGTTGTTCTGTCTCCACTCTATTCCCTCCCCCTGAAAAAATATGCTGCTGGCTCAGATGTCTTTTAACTTGTTGTTCATAGAGAACCAGCAGTCAGTGAATCCTCAGTTGGAGGTGGAACTAATTGGGGAAAAGGTAAGTGTAGAAATGTTCTGAGACCTAGAGAGACTGGCACCTAGAGAAAGTAGTGTGGAGAGGAGGGTGGCTCGGTAGGCAAGACCACAGGAGTCATCTCCCAGTCACCCACTGAGAGAAGCATGCACCCCTGCACCTGGACCTCTGTGCAGGTGGAGGCCATGTCTTATTCTCTGCATGCCAGATGCCCCCCCCAAACCAAATACATGTAGAAGAATGAGTGCATGAGTGAAACATGCCAAAGAGTGAACAACATTGAAACTGTCACCATTCCTCAGTTTCTTCATGTGTAAACGAAGGTTCTGGGCGAGAGAGTTGCTGACATTCCGTGAACCTCTATGAATACAGAATAGCATTTTCCAAAGTGTGCTGTTGGGTGTCATGGGTGAAAAAGGGTCCTATGTTCAGATTCGGAGAATGCTAGGTTAAAGGTAAATAGATTTGTTTCCGTATTTGCCAAGCAGAATTTCTACCACATTCTATTTTTTGCAAGCAAGTCATTAAATCCAGCCCACACATAAGCAGAGAGAAAATAGTGTCTATCTTTTGAAGGGAGGAGTACCAAAGAAATTGTGGACATAGGCCGGGCGTGGTGCCTCAAGCCTGTAATCCCAGCACTTTGGGAGGCCGAGACGGGCGGATCACGAGGTCAGGAGATCGAGACCATCCTGGTTAACACGGTGAAACCCCGTCTCTACTAAAAAATACAAAAAACTAGCTGGGCGAGGTGGCAGACGCCTGTAGTCCCAGCTACTCGGGAGGCTGAGGCAGGAGAATGGCGTGAACCCGGGAGGCGGAGCTTGCAGTGAGCTGAGATCCGGCCACTGCACTCCAGCCTGGGTGACAGAGCGAGACTCCGTCTCAAAAAAAAAAAAAAAAAAAAAAAGAAATTGTGGACATATTTAAAACCACCATACTGAGTATGTCCCAGTGAGTGGTTGGGTACCTCCAAGGCTAGGTGAAACGTTCTCAGGTGGTAAGTGACACACGGTTTTCAAAAATTTTGATACTTCTGTGTTCATCTTGTGTACCTTAAAAGGTTTAATAAGGCCAAGTAACACTTGGTTTCACAGATACCACTGCTTAAAAATGAAGTCAACTGATGGTTTTGAAAGAGGCATGCTGCTGCCATTAGCTGTGTTTTTACCCATTTTTCTTTTGGAATCTTAGAATTTATCTAGCAAAATCTATGTGTATACACTCATATAGTAAGGTTAGTAGCCCTACAGCTGTTTAAAAATGAGGTCTATTGAAAGCTGACTTAAGGAAAAATATGAGGAATCTGAATCTGGCAAACACTTCGGATAAGTACACAAAGGACTGGTGCTGTTGCTGCTGAGAAGTTGTGCAGGTGTCTTGAGAGCAGGGATGAGCCCGAGCACGTCTGTGTGCAGACAGTGGCCACCGGGGGCTGGACAGGAAGAGCTGGAAGGTGAGGCCAGTGGAGGGAGGAGGGGCAGGCTGGCACCAACACTGCTTTGGCACATTCCAGCTCAGGACGCACATGCAGACGCAAACCGACAACCCGATATGGAACCAGATCCTGACCTTCCGGATTCAGGTATGGCTCCTCCATCATGCCCACTCTTCTCCTACATCCCCTAACATAGAAGGGAAGTTTGGATGGTTGTGTGCGGGTGAAGACAAGAGGGTGGGGGCCAAGAAGCATGGCAAGGGGGACTCTGCCTGATAGGGAGCATGAGGAAGCCCAGGACATATTATGGAAAACTTTACCTTTTATAGCTTTACTGAGTTATCATTGACATACCTATGTCAATGGTATGTATGACTTGTAGATATTTAAAAGGTACAATTTGGCCGGGCACTGTGGCTTACACCTGTAATCCTAGCACTTTGGGAGGCTGAGGTGGGCAGCTCACTTGAGCTCCAGAGTTTGAGACCAGCCTGGCCAACAGTGGCGAAACCCAACTCTACTAAAAAGATAAAAATTAGTCGGGCGTGGTGACATGCGCCTGTAGTTCCAGCTACTCGGGAGGGTGACGCAGGAGAATTGCTAGAACCTGGGAGGTGGAAGTTGCAATGAGCTGAGCCGAGGTGGTATCACCTACTTATCTGAGCAAAGACCAGCTCAGTAGGTGATAACAGCCTGTTGCCCAAGCCAAGCCACTGCATTCCAGCCTGCGCAACGGGGAGAGTCAGTCTCAGAAAAATATAAAAGAAGAAAGAAAGAAGGAAGGAAGTAGAAAGAAAGAAAGAATGAGTAGCTGGGACTATAGGTGCCTACCACCAAGCCCGGCTAATTTTCATACTTCTAGAAGAAAGAAAGAGAGAGAGAGAGAGAGAGAGAGAAGGAAGGAAGGAAGGAAGGAAGGAAGGAAGGAAGGAAGGAAGGAAGGAAGGAAGGAAGGAAGGAAGGAAGGAAAAAGGGAAGGAAAGGGAAGGGAAGGAAGGAAAAGAGAAAGAGAAAGAAAGGGAGGGAGGGAAGGAAGGAAGGAAGGAAGGAAGCAAGGAAGGAAATGTACAATTTGATACATTTTAAAATATGTACACATCCAGGAAACCCACCATTACAATCAACATGATGAATATATCTACAACCTCCAAAAGTTGCCTCATGCCCCTTGGGAATCCCTCCCTGTGATTCCCGTTCCACCCCCTCCCATCCCCAGGCAACCACCAATCTGCTTTCTGTTACTACGGATTAGCTTGCATTTCCTAGTGTTTCATAGAAATGGAATCGTTCAGTAAGTATGCTTATTTGTTTGACTTCTTTCACTCAGCATAATTATTCTGAAATTAATTCATGCTGTTGCTGTGTATCCGTGGTTCATTCTTTTTGTTGCTGAGTAATATTCTATTGTATGGATGTACCACAGTTTGCTTATCCCTTTCCTTGTTTATGATCGTTTCCAGTTTGCAGCTGTTACAGTGAATCTGTAAACACTTGTGTGCAACCCTTAGCATAGACATATGCTTTCATTTCTCTTAGGTAAATATGTAGATGCAGAATGACTAGATTCTGGTAGATATATTAAGCAATGATTGGGTCATACAACTGAACTTTCCAGAGAACTTAAATGTGCCCTTTCACCCACATATAAAAACAAAACAAATCCCTTTAAAGACCCATTTTAAATGATAATACACATTTTCTTATCTTCTCAGCAACTTGCCCTGAATATAATTAGAGCTTTTCATTGATGGCCTGGAGCCATTACGGGAACATAGTTATTATCCTGGGCTATCTGCAGTACTGGGCTACTTGTTCCTACACTAAATGGCTCCCAGACGCTTTCTTTGTGGGATTCTGTAGTCTGATTTTGATCACCTTTCAATCTGTCTCGTCACCTATCAGCTGTTGTGGATGACAGTTCTCTTGAAGGTGGAGCCTTACTGGCCTTTTGACTCTAAGTCAGGCTTCTAAGAGCTGTGTGTAAAATCAGAACACAGTTCTGAGAGAGAACTTGAGCTCTCTCATAGGTGCAGGCACATAGAAATTTGTGTGACACGGATTTGGCAACCCAGAGAGTGTTTTGCTTCCTCATATGTTGTGAAATACAAAATTAGCTAATGAGCTCTCCTTCTCCCTCCTGTGAACTCCCCTCCCTGATGCTTCCAGTAGTTACCCAGTCTGCCTTCTTGTGAGTCATCATTTTCAACCATTCCTCATAATCCCTGCCTCCTTGGATGATTTTATGGACTCTGAAAGTAGGAAGACATTTCAGAGGAGGCCTAGTCCGTCCGCCATCCTTGCCAAGGTCCCTCCCACCTTTTCCGGCCTGTGGTGAGGGCACAGGGCTAGGATCCTCAGATGCTCTGTGGCTGTTCAGAGCCTTGGGAAATCCTCTTTTTTCATCTTCTGTGTTCATTTTTTTTTTTTTTTTCTGAGACAGTTTCACTGTTGTCACCCAGGCGGGAGTGCAATGGCGCGATCTCGGCTCACTGCAATCTCTGCCTCCTGGGTTCAAGCTATGAGTAGCTGGGACTACAGGTGCCTACCACCAAGCCCGGCTAATTTTCATACTTTTAGTAGACACAGGGTTTCACCATGTTGGCCAGGCTGGTCTCAAACACCTGACCTCAGGTGATCCGCCCGCCTTGGCCTCCCACAGTGCTGGGATTACAGGTGTGAGCCACCGTGCCCGGCCATTGTCATCTTCTTACAGGCTCAGAACCAATGGCACAGGCCAGGCCCTCCCTCATCCTTGAGAGAGGCCGAGGCCTTCCAACATTTGAAGACGTCCAAACACCCCCTGGAACCTCATCCATTTTCCCCAGAACACAGTCTCCAGGGTGGGGCCCTTTGGATACTGCCCTTTGGAAATGCAGCAGGCGGGTGTGAACCGCACTCTGAAGAGGCAGAACAGCCAACCACACAGATGGTAGCATCTGAGGCCAGGTGGTCAGAGAGGGAGCAGAGCCCGGGGCACTGCAGAAAACTGGCCTGTGCCAATGGTCAGTCCGAGGGCCCCAGGGCAGAAGGGGAGGCAGCACACTAGATGAGGAACTGAGAAGCAGGAGGAGAATTATTAGCAGGATGGATGGAAAGGTGGTTCGGCCATAAATCTGAACTTGGACGATTCTTAACTTTGGAAAACCTGGATGCCTTCTGGTGCCCACCTCTCCCCTTCCAATGTCCTCCCTTAGCCTGGAAATTTCCTCCTTTCTTACTAACTAGCTGCTCACCTGGAAAGCCCTTTCCTCTTCTCCTTGGCCCCTTAGCTGTCAGGACCCGGGGAGAATTGGATGAAGAAAATGGAAAGCTGGGAGGTTCCCAGCAGCACCCCAAGAACTGCTGTAAGGAGAAGAGGCCCCAGCGGAGAGGACTGAGGATTTGGGGTCACGCTCTGGCCTCAACCCTGCAGCTCTATTTTACACATGGACACATGGATGTTTTTTCTTCTATTTATTTTTCTCTTTTTCTTTCTTTCTTTTTTTTGAGACAGAGTCTCACTCTGTTGCCCAGGCAGGACTACAGCAATGCAATCTCAGGTCACTGCAACCTCTGCCTCCCAGGTTCAAGCAATTCTTGTGCCTCAGCCTCCCGAGTAGCTGGGACTACATGCACGAGCCACCATGCCCAGCTAATTTTTTTGTATTTTTGATAGAGATGGGGTCTCACTATGTTGCCCAGGCTGGTCTTGAACTCCTGGCCTCAAGCAATCCTCCCACTTCAGCCTCCCAAGTGCTGGGATGACAGGCGTGAACCACCGCATCTGGCCTCTTTTCTTTCTTTCTTTTTAAAAATAATTAAGGAAACTATATTGTAGAGTGAAGATAGGACACAGAAACTTGGGTTGGAATCCTGACTCCACCCCTTACTACGTGACCTTGAGCAAGTCCCTCTGCCTCTCTAGGCCTCATTCCCCATCTCTTTATAGGGACAATCACAGCCCCCACAGGGTTATAGCAGAGTGGTTAGGGGCTCTGAGGCTTTGGCGACTGAATGTAGCATGAGAACTTCAGGAGCTCAACCTCTCTGATCTCAGCTTTCCCATGTGAAAATGGGAATAATCATAGCACCTGGTTCAAGAGTTTTTTAGGAGAGCCCACTCAGCTGGTCTATGGAATTTGTTTAGCACAAGCCAGGGGCAACAGAAACCTCCTAAAGAGGCAGCTATTATTATTTATTCTTTCTTTTTTTTTTTTGACACGGAGTTTCGCTCTTGCCGCCTAGGCTGGAGTGCAATGGCGTGATCTTGGCTCACTGCAACCTCCGCCTCCTGGGTTCAAGTGATTCTTCTGCCTCAGCCTCCCGACTAGCTGAGATTAAAGGCATGTGTCACCATGCCCAGCTAATTTTGTATTTTTAGTAGAGATGGGATTTCTCCATGTTGACCAGGCTGGTCTCGAACTCCTGACCTCAGGTGATCTGCCCACCTTGGCCTCCCAAAGTGTTGGGATTACAGGCTTGCACCACCGTGCCTGGCTTATTTATTCTTTGAGGAGACAGATATACCACTGTTTAAAAAGTTGATGGCTAGACATGATGAAGACATTCCGGGCCCATGGCCTCTCCATGAGATGGTTTGGTGAATGTGCATTCAGACTGAAAGGGGACGTGCGAGGACAGTAATATCTACCAGTCCACAGTCAGGGCAGACTCAGGTGTCGCAGGTCCTGAAGCTTATGCAATTAGGGGACTTTTTTTTTTTTCTTTTTTGAAACAAGGTCTTGTTCTGTCACCCAGGTTGGAGTACAGTGGCACGATCATGGTTCACTGTAGCCTCAACCTCATGGGCTCAAGCAATCCTCCCACCTCAGCCTCCTGAGTAGCTGGGACTATAGGTGAGTGCCACCACACCCAGCTAATTTTTGTATTTTTTGTAGGGAGAGGATTTCATCATGTTGCCCAGGCTGCTCAAGTGATCCGCCCACTTCAGCCCCCTAAAGTGCTGGAATTACAGGTGTGAGCCACCATGCCTGGCCAGAGGGCCATTTTAAAAACACAAATACAAAACGATCATATGACAAGTTCCAGGCCCCTCCCAGGACCCTGCAAGGGGCCCATTCAAATGGGAGGCCCAGCTGGGCGAGATGGCTCACACCTATAATCTCAACATTTTGAGAGCCTGGCGCAGGAGGATTGCTTTTGACCAGGAGTTCGAGACCAGCTTGGGCAACATAGTAAGGCACCTGTCTCTACAAAAAAAAAAAAAAAAAAATTGTTTTTAATTACCCAGGTTTGGCAGCAGGTGCCTGTATAGTTCCAGCTACTCAGGAGGCTGAGGCAGGAGGATCGCTTGAGCCTGAGAGGTGTAGGCTGCAGTGAGCTATGATCATGCCACTGCACTCCAGTCTGGGTGACAGAGGAGGACCCTGTCTCAAAAGAAAACAAACCCCCAGAAAACAAATAAGAAGCCCTAAAGCCAAAGCTCCATCAGCCTGGTTGGAAATCCAGCTTTTCTATGATTAAGTGGCTCGCTGGTACCTGAGCCAGGAGTTGGTCCCAGACCCGCGACTCCTTACCTGTTCTTAAAATCTCCACGAGGACCAGACCATCCGAATGTGTACCCACCACTCCTCTGTCCTTCCCCCGACAGCTACCCTGCCTCTCCAGCTACATCAAGTTCAGAGTCTTGGACTGGTGAGCAACCTGGTGGAGGGTGAAGCACACAGGGAAGGAGGAAATGAGAGCTGGGCCAGGGGCTCAGCCTGAGGAGTGTTTCTCTCCAGCCACAGGAAGGACTGCTCGGATGAGATTGGGACTGCCAGCCTGTCCCTCAACCAGATCTCGTCCACCGGAGAGGAGATCGAAGGCAAGCAAAGTCTCGAGCCCACGTCCCACACCCCTCGTCCTGCGCCCGACCCTTCTCACTCTCTCTCCTTCCAGGCGCGTACTCTGGCTTCCTGCCCTGCTTTGGCCCCAGCTTCCTGACTCTGCACGGGGGTAAAAAGGCCCCTTTCAGGATCCAGGAAGAAGGCGCTGTAAGCTTGTCACATCAGCTCTAGGGGACAGCGGAGGTGGAGCTGCCCCCAGTAAAGCACTAGGGCCTGGGACGTGCCCTGGTTTCTGTCCCTCGGGGTCTTGGGGAGGACGTCATGAAGCCTGTCCATGAGCAGCCACGTGCATGTGGGACAGGCGTGGGGGCACCAGAAAGGAGCAGGCGGAAGCTCTGGGCTTTCCCTGAGGAAGGGGCTTTGAGAGGAAACCATGGTAGGATTTTCAGCAGGCGGGAAGGGCGCGCAGGACAGAGGACACAGCACAGGCAAGTGTGAGGAAGCACGAGGTTATTCAGGAACGGCGGTAAATGCCAGAAACCCAACTCACACTGTCTTAAACCCAGGGAAAAACAAGACTCCTGTCTGCCTGGATCTACTGTGCATCCCAGTTTCTGACAGTGCAAAGAGGCACTGGGAAGGAACGAGGCAGGGAAGGATGCTGAGGAAGAACCACAGGCACTGGCCCTCAAGGCCACTGGGAGGCCCTCCCTCTCCTTTCCCCACCCCACCCCGCCTCATTCCCTCCTCCCGCAGTGAGGCCTCCGGGCTGGGAACCTCACCACACCGCCTCCAGCGGGGAAGGCCGGGGAGGCGTTCTAATTGGCCTCCTTACGGCCTGTGTGCTCCCCTCGGATCCCTGTGGCCAAGGAGGCGGGGCGGGCTCTGATCGGCCCGGCGGGGAGCGCAGACTCAGTGATGGCAGTTCCCACCCGGCCGGAAGCATTGTGGGAACACAGTTCCCACCCGGCCGGAAGCATTGTGGGAACACAGTTCCCACCCGGCCGGAAGCATTGTGGGAACAGGGGCCTCCATGGGGCAGGCAGGTTCCCAGGGTGCAGAAGAGGGCTCAGTGCCCAGAGGTTTCCTGGCGTGGAGGTGTCTGGAATTCTCTGGGATTGTGGTTGGAGTAAGCCCCGGGCAGGCAGTGACTGGACAACCTTGTCTTTGCCTCAAGGGTTTCAGAGGAGATTGGCCTGTTCTTTTTTTTTTTTTTTTTTTTTTTTTGAGACGGAGTCTCGCTCTGTCGCCCGGGCTGGAGTGCAGTGGCCGGATCTCAGCTCACTGCAAGCTCTGCGCCCGGGTTTACGCCATTCTCCTGCCTCAGCCTCCGAAGTAGCTGGGACTACAGGCGCCCGCCACCTCGCCCGGCTAGCTTTTTGTATTTTTTTTAGTAGAGACGGGATTTCACCGTGTTAGCCAGGATGGTCTCGATCTCCTGACCTTGTGATCCGCCCGTCTCGGCCTCCCACAGTGCTGGGACTACAGGCTTGAGCCACCGTGCCCGGCTGGCCTGTTCTTTTTCTCTC